>NC_053160.1:177902340-178202340 GCF_016835505.1 Polypterus senegalus | reverse complement strand
GGCTCTTACACTTAAATCTTCAAATGAGTGTCTACTTAGAATTCCAAGAGCTAAACTTAAAAGAAGTGGTGAGGTGGCCTTCTGATGTTAGGCACCTACAGTGGTGTGAAAAACTATTTGCCCCCTTCCTGATTTCTTATTCTTTTGCATGTTTGTCACACAAAATGTTCCTGATCATCAAACACATTTAACCAGTAGTCAAATATAACACAAGTAAACACAAAATGCAGTTTTTAAATGATGGTTTTTATTATTTAGGGAGAAAAAATTCAAACCTACATGGCCCTGTGTGAAAAAGTAATTGCCCCCTGAACCTAATAACTGGTTGGGCCACCCTTAGCAGCAATAACTGCAATCAAGCGTTTGCGATAACTTGCAAGGAGTCTTTTACAGCGCTCTGGAGGAATTTTGGCCCACTCATCTTTGCAGAATTGTTGTAATTCAGCTTTATTTGAGGGTTTTATAGCATGAACCGCCTTTTTAAGGTCATGCCATAGGATCTCAATTGGATTCAGGTCAGGACTTTGACTAGGCCACTCCAAAGTCTTCATTTTGTTTTTCTTCAGCCATTCAGAGGTGCATTTGCTGGTGTGTTTTGGGTCATTGTCCTGTTGCAGCACCCAAGATCGCTTCAGCTTGAGTTGACAAACAGATGGCCGGACATTCTCCTTCAGGATTTTTTGGTAGACAGTAGAATTCATGGTTCCATCTATCACAGCAAGCCTTCCAGGTCCTGAAGCAGCAAAACAACCCCAGACCATCACACTACCACCACCATATTTTACTGTTGGTATGATGTTCTTTTTCTGAAATGCTGTGTTCCTTTTACGCCAGATGTAATGGGACATTTGCCTTCCAAAAAGTTCAACTTTTGTCTCATCAGTCCACAAGGTATTTTCCTAAAAGTCTTGGCAATCATTGAGATGTTTCTTAGCAAAATTCAGACGAGCCCTAATGTTCTTTTTGCTTAACAGTGGTTTGCGTCTTGGAAATCTGCCATGCAGGCCGTTTCTGCCCAGTCTCTTTCTTATGGTGGAGTCGTGAACACTGACCTTAATTGAGGCAAGTGAGGCCTGCAGTTCTTTAGATGTTGTCTTGGGGTCTTTTGTGACCTCTCGGATGAGTCGTCTCTGTGCTCTTGGGGTAATTTTGGTCGGCTGGCCACTCCTGGGAAGGTTCACCACTGTTCCATGTTTTTGCCATTTGTGGATAATGGCTCTCACTGTGGTTCGCTGGAGTCCCAAAGCTTTAGAAATGGCTTTATAACCTTTACCAGACTGATAGATCTCAATTAATTCTGTTCTCATTTGTTCCTGAATTTCTTTGGATCTTGGCATGATGTCTAGCTTTTGAGGTGCTTTTGGTCTACTTCTCTGTGTCAGGCAGCTCCTATTTAAGTGATTTCTTGATTGAAACAGGTGTGGCAGTAATCAGGCCTGGGGTGGCTACGGAAATTGAACTCGGGTGTGATACACCACAGTTAGGTTAATTTTTAACAAGGGGGCAATTACTTTTTCACACAGGGCCATGTAGGTTTGGATTTTTTCTCCCTAAATAATAAAACCATCATTTAAAAACTGCATTTTGTGTTTACTTGTGTTATATTTGACTAATGGTTAAATGTGTTTGATGATCAGAAACATTTTGTGTGACAAACATGCAAAAGAATAAGAAATCAGGAAGGGGGCAAATAGTTTTTCACACCACTGTAAATCTGGAATAGTTTACCAATAATAGTGATAAGATTAACAGTAAAACAATCCAAAAAAATGAGAAAAGAGCACAAAACCAGCCAACATCATTGCCATCTCTTTTAAACAGAAGAGGGTACTGCATATTGAGCCCTATGGTGTCCCTTACAAGGTTGGTTCCTGTGCTGTTTGGATCGGTGCTCCACGATTTGGATTAAGTAAAATGGAGAAGTGGATGGAAGGATTTACAGGTATACATCCTAATTTTTAGTTATCCCGTGGTGGACTTCTGAAGTTATGCCGAATGCTAAATGATACAAAATTAGTGAAATAAGATGAAATGAATACATCCAGTAATAGACAGATGCAAGTAACACCAGGTTAGAGGAAAATTGATTCAAATTAACTTGGCAGATGGAAACTCAAAATTAGCAAGGGTGCCGTCGTAATGGAAGCCCTTAATGTGTTCCAGCCTCTGCATCTGTCAGTGAGAGAATGACGAATCTAGAACAGATGGAAGAGCCAGATAATTGGAAGAAACAGACAACACAGAAGCAGTTGAAAATTACAGCAGAGACTCAGCAATTGATTGATAACTCAGCCACGCATTTTGAAGATAATCTGAGCAAGGGTCTTAGTGTAACAGAGAGGAAAATGTTAGAAAGAAAAAAGGCAGTGATATCGAGTAACACTTTGGCAGAGGCAATCGACTAAAGCAGGGATGATCCAAAAGGAGCTGTTGAGAGGGAGACACAATCACCTACTCGGCTGACTCCTATAATAATAGGGTACTCAATATGATACAATAATAGGAAATTCAATATAATACAAAGAAGAAAAAGGAAACTAGTGGTTAATATTAGACTCCAAAGACTGATGAAAATAGTCACACATAAAAACACAAATTAGATAAAGAGATAGATTATGGGTCAACTTTGAATGTCTCCAGATCCTCCTTTCTTATGATATGGCACGTGCTATTCTAAATACCCATACTATAGTCATTTCACTTTATCCCTGTCATTGTCTATCTCAAAACCGAGCTATTTTCCATTACTAGGAGAGGTAACTTGTTTAAGGTAGTAGTGGCGCCAGATGTCATATAGAGAGTGTTGTGGAAATTCTCTTTAAATACTCATAAATAACAGCTGGGATCACCATGAGCCAAATATGGATGTCCTTTATTATAACATTGGAGCCAGCGGAGTCTGCCTATTTACAGATGAGTTCTCTATGCAGACTGACAAATCTAGGAGAACATTCAGTTTATAAAGTCAGGATAATTTGCATAACACTGTTAAGTGAGAAGTCAAGCAAAATGACTCCTTTTATTGGCTAACTAAAAAGATTACAATATGCAAGTTTTCGAGGCAACTCAGGCAATCATCTTGTCTGAAGAAGGTGCCCGGAATTGCCTTGAAAGTGTGCATATTGTAATCTTTTTAGTTAGCCAATAAAAGGTGTAATTTTGCTTGACTTCTCACTATATGCATAATGGCTAACACGGTACAACACCCTAGTACTACATAACACTGTTAAGAAATACATCAGCTGTAATATGTACGAGTGAGTATGGACTGACTCACCATTAATGACCTGGCTGCAGATGCCAGTCTGAAGCAATGCACTACCAGTAATCGGAGAACTGGTCCCATCTGATTGCAAAACAACTGTTGTGGCTGGCCAGATAAGAAAGCACCCACAGTAAGGAATTAAAAAAAAAAACGTATTCAAATAGGTACAAATGGGCACCGGTAGGGTTTCTTGACACATTTCGGTTCAATAATTTGTTGGCTAAAAGTCTCCAGTGCTATTGTGTTATAGAGATTATGTGTAGCATTGTTCATAATGGCCGTCAGTTTTGTCTTCATTCTCTGTTCCTCTACGACCTCCAGCAGGGCCTGAGGGCGTCCCATAAGTGAGCCAACTCTTTTAATTAGCTTGTTGATTCAGTGGGCTTCTCTCCCAGCACACCACAGTGTAGGAAACCACATTGGCCATCCCAGAGTTTTAGAACATGTAAAGGATTCCACTATCCGTATTGAAGGAGCGGGCCCTCCTAAGAAAGAAGTCTGCTCTTTTGTTTCTTTGTGTTATTAAACAAGTCCAGATTGTCATTGTTGTGAACCCCCAGACACTTTGAGCAGTGTAGCACCACCACAAGCACCTCTGAATAGTGAACAGTCCGAATCTATATATATTAAAACCAAATACCACTGACTCACTCATCACAAAATCTCCCGAACCATGAGGACTTGGGATTTGAAATTTGGAATGTAGTTTTTGAAAATTTTCGTGGTCCAAGCGTGAAATTTCTTATAGTTTTTTAGACCCGTTTGTATGTCTGTCTGCTTTTCATGAGAGAACTACTTAACGGATTTAGATTGGGTTTTTTCTATAATTTGCTTGAACATTCTGTTGATTTTACGACTTCCTCATCACGCTATCATAGTTCGCTTGGGGTACCGATTTATTCGCGTGAGTTTGAGAGAGACTCATCGGGGAGGGGGGCTGTGCCCTCATCACTCACACGTCTCTCTTGGGGTGTAAACTTAACTCCGCTTAGTTAGCGAACAAGAGAACTACTTAACGGATGGTTTTTTTCTATAATTTCCTTGAACATTCCAGTTGATTTTAAGACTCCTCTCATCGCGCTAAGAATTATAGTTCGCTTGCAGAAGCGTTATATTAGCGCTAATCCGAGACAGAGGCTGCGGGCCGAGCGGAGGGGGAAGAGTGACCTCAGGAGTAGAGAGCTGAGCGGGGCCCGCATCACTGTCCTGTTTCACTAATACGCGGGCGAAGCCACAGGGAACGGCTAGTACTAATATGAATGAAAGATTTCAGTTTTTTAAATTTTTAATCATTTGCAAACCTTTCTGAAATCAGTGTGGATTGAAGGGCAAAAATGCAAATGTAACCATTTAAAATTAATTCTACACTCGTCACTGGCACTGACTGTGGGAGAGGCATAAGTAAGAATGTCATTGCACTGCTTACACAAGGTAATAAATAACAATCTGGACTGGTGACATGCAGGCAGTATGCTGTAGTGGGGTTAAGGCTTAGGACAGATTAGGACAGGGCACAACGTGAGCTACCACAGCTATGCTGATGACACACAGCTGTACTTATCAATAGCACCTGATGACCTCGATTCTCTTGATTCACTAACACAATGTCTGACTGGTATCTCAGAATGGATGAATAGTAACTTTCTCAAGTTAAATATAGAGATAACTGAGATCTTAGTGATTGGCAATAATGGATACAATGAGGCTATTAGAAATAAACTGGATACATTAGGATTAAAAGTCAAGACGGAGGTAAAAAGCTTAGGGGTAATTGTTGACTGTAATCTGAATTTTAAATCGCATATTAATCAGATCACTAGGACAGCATTTTTTCACTTAAGAAACATAAGTAAAGTTAGACCTCTTATATCATTGAAAGATGCTGAGAAATTAGTTCACGTGTTTGTTTTCAGTCGACTAGATTACTGTCACGCACTCCTCTCAGGACTATTCAAGAAAGACATAAATCGTTTGCAACGAGTGCAGAATGCAGCTGCTAGAATCCTAACTAGGAAAAGAAAATCCGAACACATTTCTCCAGTTTTAATGTCACTACACTGGTTACCTGTGTCATTCAGGATTGACTTTAAAATTCTGCTTATGGTTTATAAAGCCTTAAATAATCTCGCTCCATCTTATATATCAGAATGTCTGACACCTTATATTCCAAATCGTAACCTCAGATCCTCAAATGAGTGCCTCCTTAGAATTCCAAGAACAAAACTTAAAAGAAGTGATGAGGCGGGCGGCCTTCTGCTGCTATGCACCTAAAATCTGGAATCTAATACAGTAGAGCACTTTAAAACACTGCTGAAAACACATTACTTTAACATGGCCTTTTTATAACTTCAATTTAACTTAATCCTGATACTCTGTATGTTCAATTTCCTCACAATAACTACTCATGGTGGCTCTAAAATCCGTACTGACCCCTACTCTCTCTTCTGTTTCTTTTTCCGGTTTCATTGTGGTGGTGGTCTGCGCCACCTCCACCTACTCAAAGCTTCATGAGGCTCCAACAATGATGGATGGATTAAAAGGCAGAAGTCTACGTGACCATCATCATCAAGTCCTTCCGTGAGAACCCTAAATCCAAAGAGGACTGTTTCATTTATGTTAGGTAGAATGCCCAGAGGGGACTGGGTGGTCTCATGGTCTGGAATCCCTACAGATTTTATTTTTTCTCCAGCCATCTGGAGTTTTTTTTTTGTTTGTTTTTTCTGTCCCTCCTGGCCATCGGACCTTACTTTTATTCGATGTTAATTAATGTTGATTTATTTTGTTTTCTTATTGTGTCTTTTATTTTTCTATTCTTTAATATGTAGAGCACTTTGAGCTACCATTTGTATGAAAATGTGCTATATAAATAAATGTTGCTGTTGTTGTTGAATTTCAAAACCTGAGGCTGTGGGTTCAAATCCCGCTGCGGACACTGTGTCAACCGTGAGCAAGTCACCTTACCTGCCTGTGCTCCAATTATAAAACTGAAAGAAATGGCAACCAATCTTATATATAAACGTCTACGTTTGTGTGTGTCTGGCCGTCCCAGAAATGAGAGTTGGAGTCGGCTCCAACTGGTAAGGGCTCCACCTCCGAGGATACACAAGTGAGCACGTCGGCAAAACGTAACATCCGAAGAGAGAGTCACTCACTTATCAGCTATTACAGAAGCGTGGCGAGCACATCAGCAAAAACGGTATCCCTTTTACATTTCCTCCCGCCGCTAATACACAAGCGAGGCGAGCACGTTGGCAAAACGAAACCTCCTAGGAGAGAGATGCCCAGTGTAGTTCCTTTCAATTACCTGACATCACTATACTGTATTTCAATTTTTTTTTCTTATGATTTCAATAGTTTCTAGGATCCCGGGCTTTTTACAGCAAGGGCTTACACAGTTAGTTATGTCATAAATGTTGCAAGTGACCTTGGATAAAAGCGTCAGCCAAATTAATAAATGTCTTGACAGGTGACAGGTTTTAATTATGTCATTGAATTGGCCTCGTTGTCAGTATATACATACCTGCTTTCAATAGGTTTATCCATTGAGCTATCTACTTTGAAAACTTTCACCAACTTATTTAAGCATCAGGAGAAAAAAAGACCGAATATAGTTGGCTGTGATCTTCAATCAGGGCGACACAGCCATTAGCAAATGGAGCTGTTTGTCTCCTGCTTAGCAATGATGGCTTTGAAGCTTTCTTGAATTTCATTAAACAGTTTAACGAGGTATGTATGAAACTTATTTGCAGAATTAAATCAGCAATTTTTCTTGACTGTTAGCAACTCAAGCAGAGTGTAGGGCAATTTCTTAAATCCAGGCATTTATCTATATTAAAAGAAATTTAATTCTATCAATAAGCTTTAAAAAAAAACAAAAGAAAAACAATAAGAACTGTTCATTGCCGAGCTGCTTCTGAATTGTTTAAACTACTTGAAACCTCCATGGCAGAACAATTATATGAAATAGTTATTATCATAATTGTTGTGAATTTTCCTAATAGTTGTAATATACTTAACTTCAGTACTCTGTGTGATGGCTTTCAGTAACAAATGTTAATAACTAGACTCATTAATCACAGGCTGGCATTTTTCTTTTCAGTCTGGCACTTGTTTTTATTTTATTGTGTTTTAAATATTCTTTGTATATCTCCAAATAAAGCAATAATTAAAGCACTACATACAGTACATACTATAATTCCTTTTCATCACAATTCAAGTGGAGCTGGTGTCTATCCTGGCAACATTAACATGAAAACAATCCCCAATGTGGTGCCAGTGCATCACTGGGACACACTCATCCATATACTTACCAGTTTAGAGTCACAAGTTAACCAAACTGGCACTTCTTTAGGGGTGAGGAAGGAAAACCTGATCAAGTGGAAGAAAACCAACATGCATAGCCAGGGGTCTCATTTAGAAAGTTTGCGTGTGCACAAAAAGAAGCTCAAAATGTACAGTCGTGGCCAAAAGTTTTGAGAATGACCCAAGTGTTGGTTTTCACAAAGTTTGCTGCCTCAGTGTTTTTAGATCTTTTTGTCAGATGTTTCTATGGTATACTGAAGTAGAATTACAAGCATTTCATAAGTTTCAAAGGCTTTTATTGATAATGACATGAAGTTTATGCGCAGAGTCAATATTTGCAGTGTTGGCCCTTCTTTCTTTTTCAAGACCTCTGCAATTAGACCTGGTAGGATGTCAGTCAACTTCTGGGCCCAATCCGGACTGATGACAGCCCATTCTTGCATAATTAATGCTTGGAGTTTATCAGAATTGCTGGGTTTTTGTTTGTCCACCCGCCTCGAGGATTGACTACAAGTTCTCAATGGGATTAAGGTCTGGGGAGTTTCCTGACCATGGATCCCAAATTTTGATATTTTGTTCCCCGAGCCACTTAGTTCTCACTTTTGCCTCATGGCCTGGTGCTCCATCATGCTGGATTGTTCATTGTTGGTCATCAAACTGTTCTTGGATGGTTGGGAGAAGTTGCTCTCGGTGGATGTTTTGGCCCCATTCTTTATTCATGGCTGTAGTCTTAGGCAAAATAGTGAGTGAGCCCACTGCCTTGGCTGAGAAGCAACCCCACGTGATATGAATGGTCTCAGGATGCTTTACTGTATGCATAACACAGAACTGATGGTAGCACCGCTCACCTTTTCTTTTAGCACCAACCCCCAGCTACCACCATGACGCCCAATCCATTACTACAAATCCCTAGGTGTTCAAATGTCAGGCCACATTGGAGTGAGACGGTACAGCTAACAGGACAATGATGACCATTTATCTTGCTGGTGTCTTCTGCAGCCTCCCAGACTCTGCTCCCTTTGGAACTGGAAAAAGTTAATTGAAAAAAAAGTAATTTGCGTTAGCACCTACCTTTATCTCCTCCAACATTCCTCTCTTGTTTTCTTTAATTATAATTATACCATTAACAATTCTTGATAAATATTGGTATTTATTTCTTCAGAGATTAGCTGTATTGAGAATCACAACTGAAAATAATGTCCATGGCTGAATATGTGGTGCTATTGTTTTATTATCCTATTTTGTATAATTGAAGTGAATTATTTGTTTCTGGAATTAAATATGCATAGCTTTCAAGCTTTTGTTTTTGTTCTCACGAGGTAGATTTTTTTCTTTTATCTACTTGGAAACTGACATGACATAGTTGTTTGTATATTATATAATGTTAATTTTTATTACAAATGCTATTCATGCATTATTTAAACTCATTTTTAACACAGCTCACTGCATTAAAAAGATTTTATAGGTACTCATAAAACTGCAGTTCAACAAGTTTTTAATTCACTTCATTGTGAGTGGAAGGAAGCATAAGATAAACATTTTATAGACGACATCTTGCTTTTAACAGAGCCAGATTCAGTACATAAAAATATGCATTTACATGTATCTATATATGTTTATATACAATTAGACATAAATATATATATATATATATATATATATATAGTGGACTGTAGGGGGCATTCCAGCTCCCCAAATGTGACACAGACAGGTTCAGACACTGGTATAAAATGAATAAAGAGGTTTTATTGTTGAAAATGCTTCAACTGTAAGTGTTTCCCACCACAGCCACAAGTACAAACACTGTAGGACAATACAATACATTCAGCACACAGAAACTCTTTGTCTCTTCTCAATGTCTTCAGGACCTCTCTACCGCCTCCGCTTCTCCTGGCTAACTTCGTCCTCCTTCCTCCTGACTCTGGCTCCCAGAATGAAGAAAGCGGGCTTCTTCTCTGCTGTACCTGAAAGTATTTCCAATAGCCTGTTGAGTTGGAAGTCCCTGCAGCACCCCCTGGTGGCACCCACAGAACCCAACAGGACTAAGTCAGTAAACTCCAAGTCCCATGATGCCCTGTGGCAAACCAAGGCCCGGCTGCAACCCGGGGGGGGAGTGTCTACCATCTAGCGTTCTGGGGAGATGATGCTCTCTCCTGCAGTCCTTAAATTATGAAGATGATGTGGCCAGGGACCTTAACCGGCCATCTGCCACATTATATACATATATATATACATATAAAGTATGCATATACAGACATATATACGTATACATATATACATATACAGTACATATATATATATACATATACATATACATATCTATACTAATAAAAGGCAAAGCCCTCACTGACTGACTGACTGACTGACTGACTGACTGACTCACTCACTCATCACTAATTCTCCAAGTTCCTGTGTGGGTAGAAGGCCTGAAATTTGGCAGGCTCGTTCCTTACAGCTTCCTTACAAAAGTTGGGCAGGTTTCATTTCGAAATTTTACGCGTAATGGTCATAACTGGAAGTTATTTTTCTCCATTTACTGTAATGGAGTTG
The DNA here is from genome assembly GCF_016835505.1 of Polypterus senegalus. NCBI lineage: Eukaryota > Metazoa > Chordata > Cladistia > Polypteriformes > Polypteridae > Polypterus > Polypterus senegalus. The sequence continues at coordinate 178,192,223 of NC_053160.1, read as the reverse complement.
AGCTCGAAAGCGGTGGGGGCGGAGTTTCGTGTGACATCATCACGCCTCCCACGTAATCACTTGAACTGACTGTCAACATAGTGCGTAGAAAACCAGGAAGAGCTCAAAAAAGCGCTGAAGAAAACATGCATTATATAATTGTGAAGGCAGCGAAACAATAAGAAGCGAGCGAGTGACATATACTACCATATTCATGAGTGCTGCTACTTCGGACACAAAGCAAGTTGTAAACCTAAACTTTAAATTAAGTTCATAGACAGGCTGTCGCTGGCGTTTGTCATGCCAATGGGTAATGCGGGATACAAGTTTAATGAGAGGATGCAGGATATAAAGGGGAGTTTTGATCACTTTGTAACTAAGTTAAAATTGCACGTGAAGGGGTGTGCTTATGCAAATTCCGAGAGACTGTGTTTGTGGGGGATTGACAGTTAAGGAGGGTGGGGGAGTCACGTCATCATCTCCCCTCCCATTCACCTCATTTCACTCTGAGCCGAGCTCCGCAGCTAACGCATGCAGTGTTACGGAAGCGACTTTGTGACACTGCCACCAAATACTTACAGAAAAATCCACAAGTTAATACACATGCTGTCTCTACAGTTTCTTCACACTGAATCCTCCAAGCACTACTAACAAAAGGTTACATTGACAATTGTGTTACGTTATTTTTAAAATGTTTCCTTTTCTTAGCACAAGCACAGCTGAGAAGCTTCGATGCATGTGCTCCATAACGCGTTAAAAAATAATGCATTTAATCACACTGCAATACAAGCAAAGGGGAACTTCTGTCAATGCATGATTTCATGATACACCAATTACATTGATCAGCGCTTCCCGATTCATTTTACCCTCGCACACCCTTGGTTTGAGAAGAAGTATGAAAAAATATGAGGTTAACACAGAAAAACAGATCACCAATTGAAGCTTTATGAATAATCGATTCACCATCAATGATTGTTTTGGTAAAGCCATACTCAGTGTATTCATTAGATGAACGGTAAAAAAGTAAGAGCGAGGGGAGGGTGACTTATTGAGGCACGCAGGCAAAACCACAATAGCATGCGGGCTCGGTGCAGTGCGCATCAACTCGATCTGAACTGCGCGATCCCATTCGAAAAAATATATCTTTTCAAGTTCTATTTAGTCCATATGTGTCAAACTCAAGGCCCTCGGGCCACATCCAGCCCGGCTTGTAATTATATCCGGCCTGCGAGATCATTTTATATATTATTGTTATTAATGGCCCGGGATATGAAGCGCTGGTAACACAATAAACTACAGATCCCATAATGCAGCGCTTTAGCTGCCTTGCCGAACACTTACCGCGTTAATCAAGTCTAGCTTATGATGCTGCAAGTTATTGCGAAGCTAGCCCACACGATGCCGAAGAGAAAAGGTGATTCTGAACATAGAGCCTTTAAAAACCGATGGGAGGCTGAGTATATGTTTACTGACATTGCCGGTAAACCCGTGTGTCTCATTTGTGGAGCTAATGTGGCTGTAATTACAGAATTTAATCTAAGACGGCACTATGAGACAAAACATCAAGATAACCTGAAAGACCTGAATGCAATGCACAAGATACAGAAAGCAGAAGAGTTAAAGAAGAATCTGACACTTCAGCAGACGTTTTAACCCGTGCAAAATCACAAAGTGATTTCAAGTGAAGCTTCTTTTATGGGAGACACAAATGCACCAGTGCAACTTGCCCCACTTTCCCTGTTGCCAAGTAATGTTGAACCAAATCGGCACAACGGTGTTCCCAAATACGCACTTTGCTGATAAACTGAGCGCACTGCGCACTGAGTTTGCACGGCGCTTTGGTGACTTTGAAGAACAAAAAAAGAATTTTGAGTTGTTTCGCAACCCATTTGCCATCGATGTGGAAACTGCACCTGTGCAGATTCAGATGGAGGTGATTGAGCTGCAGTGTAATGGCACACTGAAGGCAAAATACAATACTGCACGGCCCGCACAGTTTATTCACTCCATTCCCGCAGAAATGCTCCAGCTCGTCTACATGCGGCTCGAACCTTGTGCATGTTTGGTAGCACATATCTGTGTGAGAAGCTCTTCTCAGTCATGAAGACTAACAAAACAGCACACAGGAGTCGCCTCACTGATGAGCACCTGCAGTCCATCCTGAGAATCTCCACAACACAGAACCTCACAGCAAACAGAAACGAACTTGTGGCCAAAAAAGATGCCAGGCGTCCAAATCTGATAAAATGACATAAGAGCAAAGACAACTGAATGATTTGATTTGTTATTGCTGAAAAGAACACATTTTATTTATATTTCCAGGTTTTGTTATGCAGCATGTTCATATTTGAATTTGTATAATTTTGACAGGATATATTTTTATGGAGAGCAAAATCTTTTGGGATATTTAAAATTTAAGTTTATTTTTATATAAAATTACATAAGAGTAAAGAAATTTGAATGTTTGTTCTTTTAACGTTTACTTTATTTCTAACTTGTATAATTTAGACAGGATATATTTTTATGGAGAGCAAAATATTATAAGTTATTTAAGGTTTGAGTTGATTTATTCCGGAATAATATTCCTGTCTGGTTTTATTCATATTTATGTTCAAAAAAGTTACATTTTAAAAGTTTAGTTTTAGTGTGTTCAATAAATGTTTATCCTGTTTGGCCCGCGACCTAAAGTGTGTTTTGGATTTTGGCCCCCTGTGCAATTGAGTTTGACACCCCTGATTTAGTCGACACAAATCTCTTTGATTGGAATGTAAGCCGAATTTACTCTTTACATTTGTATGGTGAAGAAAAATTTATGCAGTGATGCCTACATTTAACTTCCATTCCTACCAAAGATATTTCTGTCGACTAAATAAAAATTCTTTCTATTTAAAATTTAAATAGAACTTGAACAGACTTGCACGTAAGAGCGGGAGTGATCCCTTTTAACAAGCAGCGTATTGCACTGATACAAAATAGCCTGCCCATTTAATTATTTAGGAATGGATAAATAAATTAAGATTTTGTACAAATAATGTTTTTCATTTTTCTTCCTTGATGGATTCTGCCACCCCCAGCAACAGTTGCTCGCACCACAAAGAGTGTATATATTTAATATATATATGTGTGTATGTGTGTGTGTGTATATGTAGATATGTAGATATGTATGTATATGTATACAGTAATCCCTCCTCGATCGCGGGGGTTGCGTTCCAGAACCCCCCGCGATAGACGAAAATCCGCGAAGTAGAAACCATATGTTTCTGTAGTTATTTTTATATATTTTAAGCCCTTATACACTCTCCCACACTGTTAACATTATTAGAGCCCTCGAGACATGAAATAACACCCTTTAGTCAAAAGTTTAAACTGTCCTCCATGACAAGACAGAGATGACAGTTCTTTCTCACAATTAAAAGAATGCAAATAGATCTTCCTCTCTTCAGGAGCAGAGAATTTCAGAGGGAGAGATCGCTTGCAAAGAAAAGCAAACAATCAAAAAATCAATACATGTGCTTTTAAGTTTGCCGGCATTTTTTAGAGGAGCGTCAGTATCTTCTAAGCAAACAGCCCCTCTGCTCACATCTCCTCCGTCAGGCGCAGAGAACGTCAGAGAGAGAGAGCGAGATTAAAGCAACAATCAAAAAATCAATACGTGTGCTTTTAAATATGCCGAGTACCGCAATAAAGCGGCATTTTTTTAGAGGAGCGTCAGTATCTTTTAAGCAAACAGCCCCTCCGTCAGGCGCAGAGAATGTCAAAGAGGGTGAAAGAGAGGCAGAGACAAGCAAACAATCAAGCTCCGCGAGGGATGCATATCTTATAGCATTGAGGAGTTTTAGTTAATATGTAATACATGCTCTGATTGGGTAGCTTCTAAGCCATCCGCCAATAGCATCCCTTGTATGAAATCAACTGGGCAAACAAACTGAGGAAGCATGTAGCATAAATTAAAAGACCCACTGTCTGCAGAAATCCGCGAACCAGCGAAAAATCTGTGATATATATTTAGATGTGCTTACATTTAAAATCCGCGATAGAATGAAACCGCGACAGTCGAAGCGCGATATAGCGAGGGATTACTGTATATATGTTTATATATGTGTGTGTATGTATATATATATATATATATATATATATATATATATATATATATATATATATATGTATTTGTGTGTATATATGTGTGTGTATGTATGTATGTGTGTATGTATATGTATGTGTTGTGGACAAAGGTTCAAACAAATAGCAGGCAGACACCAATTCTAATAAGCAGAATCTTTTATTTCTGACTTCTTGGTGAGCAGAGCGGCTTTTCCTTACAGAGAGAAAATGCAAGGAAGGCCCCCGACAAGGGGGGTTCAGCTGCATTTATAACAAAATCTTCAAAGAGAATGGTTAGAAAAAAAATCAGTTTCACTCCAAGGCCACAGAACATTCTTTACAAAATTTGTTGATTACAACGGAAAGCATAAATTCTAGTCTTATATTTGGAATGAAGCTTATCTGAAAACTTGTCATACACTGCTGAAGCAGCTGGGAACAGTCAAAAACTGCATTCCACAGCTGGACGCACACTTCTGTTAATAATAATACCTAGCCACACAGAGAACATGCAGATTTTCATACAGAAGCTAGCAATAGATTTTAAATTCCATTCCACAGTGTGTATATGTAGATATGTATATATATATATGTTTATATGTGTATATATATATATATATATATATATATATATATATATATATATATATATATATATACGACAGCAACACTCATCACTCACAACAGTGACAAAACAATTACATTGACAATCATGTTACGTTATTTTCAAAATGTTTCGTTTTCTTTTTCATTACTTCTTTAACACACTACTTCTCCGCTGAGAAGCGTGGGTATTTTGCTAGTACATATATATACATATATATATATATATATATATGCATACATATACATATCCATATATATATACATATTATATATATATATATATATACACACATACAAACTGTACATTGTGACCACCAGAGGGTGTTGCAGCACCACAAACTCCTAACATAATGGCATGAACACAAGTTCCAATGAGAACAACGGTATAATTGTGTGAAACTCTTACACATGTACATTTCCAACACTAGCAAACTATAAATCAAACTCGCGGCAATCCTTCTGTCTCTCCTTTGTTCCTCCAGGTAAGCTTTGTCTTCCTCCTTCCAACTCTGGATCACCATATTGAAGCTGGCTTCTCCTATTACACGAAATCTGGGAGCACTTCCGGTGTCCCGAGAGTGTGGTTCAGGAGTACTTCTGGGTACATTTGAAAAATCACAAAGTAGGGCTCACTAATTTCCTCAGCAGCCCCCGGCAGCACCCCCAGAATTTTCCAACAGGGCTGAGTTCCCATGATACTCTGTGGGTATCCACAAGGGCCCCATAAACCAGAGAGGCTGCCACCTAGCTTTTTGGAGGAGACAATGACCTGAATACATTGCTTTCCCCTTTCCAATCATGATACTAGAGTTCTGGCCAGGTAAGGATCCCAGTTCAGCTCCAGTTTGGATACCAGTCCCTGAGTGACGTCTCTCACAACATATATACATACATATATGCTGATGATACCTTTTGGTCTCTCGAGTTTCTCTACTGGAGTGTTTAATATCTTACAGAGTCAGAATGAATAACAATTCATAAGTTTGACATGCCAGCCTCTGTAGCTTATGCCACAAATTCATCCTGCCTAAACTAAGGTGGAATAATTAGGATGCACAAATGAATTGGCAGCACAGACAGCTAAATCTCCAAGCTATTAGGATACACTCTGTCAAATTTCCTATACACAAGTAGAGACAGAATGCAGTTTTTCTTTCTATTTTGAAACCAAATTGATGAAATGTACATTTTCTAATGGGTCATTTACCTTCCACAGTAGAGAATAGTGAAAATAGTTTATGAATCTCACATTTATAGAGACTAAGGCTGACAAAATATAAATCTCACCAACTATGGAAAAACCTAGTAGGTCACATCTTTCAAGATTTCGGCAGATTGAGAAAATGATGTCGCTCCTATAATTAACGATCTCTGGATTTCATTTTTCCTGAGCTTCATTTACACAAAGTTGTTTTTTTTCATGAATCAACACCACCTGCCATTTAATCACACAGGCATAGCATTTAAATCATGTGATCGTAATCTGACGTTTTCATTGGTAGGCAGTCTGTCCTCATTGGTCAGTGGAGGTTCTAGGTATTTGTCTTGTAGTATGTAAAAATCTGTGTACATATGAGCTTCTTCCATTGTGCTATGACCAGAATGGAGACATATTTGGCCATCACCACTACCTTATAACACCAGGAAACACCTAGTAACTCCAAAAACTACAAATACTCAATTTTGAAAAAATGACAGTTATTAGATTTTTCCATTGCACGTGAGAAATTTAGAGCATAACAATTACAAACCTGTTTAATGCACTATTGGGCATGAGTGAATCTTGACATTTAGGTGTGGGCGCCAGATGAACCATAAAAAAAATATGATTTAGCGTAAGCCACCCTAATTCAGGGTGTTCATAAGAAATGTAATGATTTACTTTTGTAAATATTCTCGATTGTCATAGAAATGTGTTATTTTTCACACTCTGATATTGGTCTATAGAGGGCTAGATCCTTAGCAAAGATCTTCTTGTTCTTCTTCTTTTGGCTGCTCCCGTTAGGGGTCGACACAGCAGACCTTCTTCTTCCATATCTTCTTGGCCTTGTCATCTTGTTCTGTTACACCCATCACCTGCATATCTTTTCTCACCACATCCATAAACCTTCTCTTAGGCCTTCCTCTTCTCCTCTTACCTGGCAGCTCTATCCTTAGCACCCTTTTCCCAATAACCCAGCATGTCTCCTCTGCATATGTCCAAACCAACGCAATCTCACCTCTCTGAATTTGTCTCCCACCTGTTCAACCTGAGCTGACCCTCGAATGTCCTCATTTCTAATCCTGTCTATCCTCGTCACACCCAATGGAAATCTTAATATCTTTAACTCTGCCACCTCCAGCTCTGTCTCCTGTGCCACCGTCTCCAGCCCATATAACATAGCTGGTCTCACTACCGTCCTGTAGACTTTCCCTTTCACTCATGTTGATCCCTATCAAAGACCAGAAATCAAAAAATAATATCACATTTATAATCACTGACCGTGCCATTTGTACTAACTACTGAGGATCCATTTGCAAAGAAAAGTGGCTACCCATTAGGTAAAAAAGGTAAGTGCTAAAAACACAATATACTGTACAAGCTTAAAATATGCCTCTCAAGCTAAATTTGAAACAGCTAACTAATACACAGTTATTGGCATTTAGAATGTGTTATGAACTAAAGAGTGCCCAAACAATGCACGTGATGGGTGGTATCACTGTCAAACCCCAGCTAGTAATAGATAGGGGCAACAAGGAATCTTTATAAATGAGAAGATTTATAAATACAAAAATCCACTGTAGCACAAAAATAAGCTCAGAGTAGCACAATGCAAAAGGCACAGCCAATACACAAAATCCCAAGAATGGCCAAAAGGCTGAGCAGAAGGCCACAAAAATATAAAAATAGTGAAAACACAAGAGAACTCACCACAATGCTAGCAAATTCACAATGAACCGCAAGGGACTGTGGGTTTTACTCAGCCTGAGGGCAGTCCCTTGTGGTGATGGGCAAGTGGCCTAGCCTCTTGGGGTGCCTCCCACACAACACATGGCTCATAAAAGAAGATAAGTAGATACATAGAAACTAAATGACCAACAATATTAACAAAAGAGTAAAAAAAAATAAATAAATAAAAAGGAATTTTCTACTCCAGCCAGGGAAGGATCTCTGGCTGAAATATCACAGAATGGTTCTGTTGTACAAAAGAGAGTTGCTTAGGGCAGGGTGGATTTGATTATCATTTTCGTTATTAACATATCTACATATGGCTTTAACAAAAAAAAAGAAAAACCTTTTACGGTCCTTTTCCGTTCAGTACTACTGAGATTCACGACTCAGTGCGACCCAAGCTCAGACATCATGCGACTCAGAGTTTAAGAAATACTGGGCTAAAAGAATTATAAAAAACACTGCAAACCACTGTGGTCCTGCAGTTTGGCAAGGATGCTGTAACATTATATATATATATATATATATATATATATATATATATATATATATATATATATATAATTTTTTTTCCCCAAAACTTTTTTTGCATCTGTTCACGACCACATGCTCTGTATATGAGCAAGCCAGTTTCCCTTTCGGTTTGTGCGTGCCAATGATTTCCGCGTGCGTTCAGTCTCTCCCTGTACTGCACATTGTTCTCGGTGCATCGCGCAGAGGGACTCTCCCTCAAAACTGTAACCTCCTCTCAACCCAGCTTTTTCCTGTGGTATAGCGGGTCCACAGCTCCCGTCAAAAATGCCAGTTTTAATAAATAAGTAAATAAATAAAGCTGGTGTAGGAGAGAGAAAGCGAGTGAGCGAGCACGAGAGAGAGATCGCGCAGGCTTGCGTGAAACTGAGCAGGAAGCCTGGGTGTTTGTCTCAGTGTTATTCTAAGTTTTTACATTTAGTTTACTATTACACTGTGCATTCTATGGTATAATTAACTATTTTTGTGCTTAAAAATCTTTAAAGAAAATATATTCGCATACAGTTTGTGCGGTCTGGAACGGATTAATTGTATTTACATACAATCCTATGGGGGAAATTACCTCGGGTCACAACCAAATCGAGTTACGACCAGAGTTTTGGAACAACTTAATGGTTGTGAACCGAGGTTCCACTGTGTATAAATATATAAAAAATGTATATTTTATAAATAATATATATATACACACAACATTTGTTAATTTGCCTTTGATTTTAATGTATTTTTCTGTCTCTGAACCAGTCTATACTTTCTGAAACTGCAAAGACTAGTTTTTGGAGCTGGAAGGTAGGGTTAGAAACAGATGATCAACTCCTTTTTAGACTCACAGCTTTGAAATGCTACAGGACCCAATAAAGGAACTAAAACTGAAAAGCAGTGGATATAAAAAGTCTACGCACCTCTGCCAAAATCACTGATTTTGTGTAATAAAAAGGTGAAACCAAAAGAAATCTTGTCAGAACGTATTCTACCATTACTGCAAAACTGCAATGTATACAAAGAAGGTGAAAACAAATCAGAAACTGTTTAGTGAAAAAAGAAAAAAATGACCTGCTTGTATTAGAGCGCAGACCCCCTAAACTTAGTTGAAGTCCCTATGGATTTTTTGCATAAGAGTCTATCATTTTGGTACATCTCGACTTGGCAATTTTTGCCCACTCCTCTTTGTAAAAAATGTCCAGATCTGTCAGATTCCGAGGGCATCTCCTGTGCACAGCTCTCTTTAGGTCACCCGACAGGTATCTGTGGGCTTTGGCTGGGCCATTCCAGAATATTACAATAATCTAGCTGAGAAAAGGCAAGCCAGTCCTATCCACTTAATTATTCTAAAAAAAAACCAAGTCAAGTTCTGAAGGTCCCTAAAGTCCTCCTGTCTATCACACTACTTGGTCACTTATTCCAAGTGTCGGTGGCTCTCTGGGTAAAGAAATACTTCCTAATATTTGTGTGAAATTTACCCTTAACAAGTCTCCAAATGTGCCCCTGTGAACACATTTTACAGTCACCGTCTCGATCCACTGGACTAATTCACGTCATAATTTTAAACACTTCAGTCAAGTCTCCACTTAAACTGTAAGGCTCAGCTTTTTTAATCTTCTCTCATAACTCATCCCCTGTAGCCCTGGACTCAGCCTAGTTGCTCTTCTCTGGACCTTTTTCTAGCTCTGCTGTGTCCTTTTTCTAGTCTAGAGGTCAAAACTGCACCCAGTACTCTAGATGAGGCCTCCCCACTGTGTTATAAAGCTTCCTTGGACTTACAGTATACTCCACACATCAAGGCACCATATAAACTAGCATTGTTAGCCTTTTTAATGGCTTCTGAACACTGTCTAGCAGTTGATAGCGTCAAGTCCACTGCAACTCCTAAATCCTTCTTACAAGGTGTACTCGCGATTTTTAAACTTCCCATTGTGTATTCAGAAAGATATATTTGATCATTGATCTTATTTTGATGATGATTGCATTGTTGATTTTCCCCATTGGGTTTGGCTTGTTGTCATGCTGAAAGGTGAACTTCCTCTTCATCTTCAGCTTCCTTGCAGATGCTTCAAGATGTTGTTGCAAAATTGACTTGGAGGTCTTCATGATTCCATCCACCTTGACTAAAGCCCCAGTCCCAGCTGAAGTCAAGCAGCCCCAAAGCCTGATGGTGCCTCCGCCATGCTTCACTGTGGGTCTCAATGAGTTCTTTTGAGGATATGCTGTGTTATTTTTGTGCCAAACATACGTTTTGGAATTATGGCCAAGCAGTTTAACCTTGGTCTCATCAGACCATATTATACATCTCCACATGGTTATGGGAGACTCGTTATACATTTTGCAAAGTTTAGCCAGGCTTGGGTGTTTTTCTTTAGGAGAAAAGGCTTTCATCTTGTTACCCTACCCCATAACCCAAACATATGAAGAATACGGAATATGAAGAATGTCGTCAGAATATGAAGAATGTCATCATTGTTGTCACATGTAGGGCACAACCAGTACCTGTGAGGAAATCTTGCAGCTCCTTTAATGTTGCTGTGGACCTCTTGGTGGGCTCCCTGACCAGTTTTCTCCTTGTCTTCTCATCAATCTTGAAGGGGCATCCTGATCTTGGTAGAGTCACTGTTGAGCCATCGTTTCTCTACTTGTTGATGACTGTCTTCACTGTGCTCCATGAGCTGTTTAATGCTTTGGATACTTTTTTGTACCCTTGTCTTCCTTGATACCGTTCAATGAGGAGATCCGTTCATGTTTCAGAAGCTCTTTGTGGACCATGGCTTTTGGAGTGGGTTGCAAGCAAGAAAATAGCGAAATAATCCTACAGGAACAGACAGACTTTTTCTGAGCTCAATCACAGCCACTTTAATCGATGTCAGGTGTATACTAACAACTGTCTGAGATAAGACTTATTGGGTTTGGTTGATTCTGAACGCTGCCCCATCCTTAATTATTAAAAGGTGTTATGGACCACCAGGGGGCACACCAGCCACCCCAGCCCCAACACAGACAGATGTGGGATGCCATGTTTAGCACACATGTTTTTATTTTTCTTCTTTTCCACATGGGAAACGCTTACCCTCGACATTTCCCACATTCACAGCACAGTCACAAGCACAGGAAACACAGCACAATTCTCTTCTCTCTGTCCGACTCCACTCCTCCTGGCGAGCGTTGCCTCCCTTCCACCCGACTCTAGCCTTCCGAGTATTGGCTGCTGGCTCCTTTTACATGGCACCGGGAAGTGCTCCAGGTGCTTGATGCTCTTCTTCCGGCAGCACTTCCAGGTGTGGTGGAAGTGCTGCAACAAAGGGTCCAAAAATTCCTGCAGCGCCCCCTGGCTGCACCCATGGAACCCAACAGGGCTGCTCCAAACTCCAATTCCCAAGGAGCCCTGTGGGAGACCGAGGCACCACCGCAAAACTAGGGGGACTGCCATCTAGTGTTCCGGGGGAGTAAGTTCTTTCCACCGGTCCTTCCACTGCCCTGGCCTGTCTGCCACGGTGTCCACACTAATACAACCGGTTTTTTGTAGGATTTTTTTTTTTCTTTTTTCACTCTAACGTTTCTGATTTGTTTTCACCTTCTTTGCATAGAAGTGCAATTTTGCAATAAAGGTTTTATGTCCATGAACATGGGGTTGTCCAATCCTGAAGTCTGTCTTTTGTTTAAGATTTCCATCCATCACCTCCGTATCTTTTTCCTCGTTTTGCTTTCCTTATTTACATTTTAGGGGGCTCTGTTTTGGCCTTTAAAATGTATTCAGAACAAAAATAAATAAATAGAAAAAGATTTTGGTCAGTCTCTGTATTGCACCTCATTCAAATTCAATTCAAGTCTCAAGGAGCTGTGAGCAACGTGTAGAAGAAGGTTCACTCAATACATTTTTCAATTCCCCTTGTGGTCGCATCATATAGACATGCATATTAATAAAAAAATACATTAAAACATGCAAAGCTCTTTGCTCATTCTATCTCAGGTGATACATTAATAAGTATAAGTTATGCATTTGTATTAAGAGGCCCTGTGACTGTTAATGCAAATAAATAAAATGTATTATTATTATTATTATTATTATTATTACCCAGAGGTGCTTTAAAAGAGCTGTAATATAATTGATTCTGTATTTCTTCAGTTGCTGTTTCAGGGACTCTCACACAGGAGGTTGTCGGTGGGCCTTTGACTGCTCAGGAATCTTTTCTTCGCAGAGGGTGTGTTACATTTGAGCCCCCATACGGCACCTATAAAAAGTGTTCACCACCTTGGAAGATCTCACATTTTATTGTTAAAAAACATTGGATCACCTTGGATTTGTTTTGGCTTTTTGACACTGATCAATAGAAATACACTCTTAAAAAAGTGGTCTAAATTAATGACAGATATAAAATGCAAAATATTCAGTCCATTATGTATTCATCCAATTTAGTAGGACATCCCTATGTCAGCACTGGTGCAGCCAATTGATTTAGTTCAGTGAAGATCTTCTATCTGTAATGATGGGCTTACAATCGACTCGAGTATAAACGCACCTGACTTGTGGCGAGTCAGCATGGTGGCCCAACCGACACAATGAAGACCCTCCCGGTAACTCCATGAAAAGGTTATTGAAAAGCACAAGCTCTGGTGGTGTGAGGCGCCTGTGATCACGCAAGCTGGTTACATGTCTTCTGATTGGATTGTGACTTTGGAGTCTGCCACATCTCCTCCTATCAGTTTCTTCCAGTTTCCAGTGGGCTTTGGATTGTGTAGGCCCATAGGAAACATTTATTCTCAAAGGTTGATCTTTGTTGACTCATGAGACGTAAGAGAGATTCTCATTTATGTTTCATTTAAGAACCAACTTGGTCTCAGATGTTTCTCGTGAAATTCCTTTTGGAGAAAGAGCTTTGGACAAAAATGAGACATGGTCATTCAACTGAAATAAAAGGAGTCAAAATTAAGAATTTGGTTTGAAAATATTATGTAATGTAAGATCTCTTTCCCGTCTTGTTTTATCCTCTTTCAAGACTCTATATCTTTTACTTACCGCTGGACTGACGCTTTTATCCAAGTTGACTTACATTTGAGAGATGATTGGTTCCATTTCTTTTGTTTTTATAGTTGGAGCACAGGCAGATGAAGTGACTGTCTCGTGGCGAAATGGTGTCAGGAGTGGGATTTAAACATACAACCTTGGGGTTTGAAGTCCAGAGTCTTAACTACTATGCTGCACTTAAAGTTCATCTGTTGGAGTGACAACGGCAATGCATTTTATTACTAAAAATATTTGTGATGTGCCGTATGTTGGAGGGACAGATGCCATGAATTTTATTACTGAAAAGGATTGTGATGCACCATCTGTTGGTGTGACAATAGCAATGCATTTTATTACTAAATATGTTTGTGATGCACCATCTGTTGGAGGGACAGATGCAATGAATTTTATTACTAAAAAGGATTGTGATGCGCCATCTGTTGGTGTGACAATAGCAATGCATTTTATTACTAAAAACGTTTTTGATGCACCATCTGTTGGAGGGACAAATGCAATGAATTTTATTACTAAAAATCTTTGTGATGCTCCATCTTTTGGAATGATAGTGACAAACCAACTGGACAAACACACAATAATAATACATTTAATTTATATAGTGTCTTAGTAAGGTGGATAATATTTGTGTGAAGTGTAAATGTTTCAGAAAACTACAAGACACATTCATGTTTTGTGACTCTGGGTGCCGTAAAATCAAAAAGTCATTAATTCTCAAACATGAACTCCTAATCGTTGCTGGGAGTGGATGTAGGACACTTCATAACTACTACTCATGGCCTACTCTGGGGTAGGACAAATTCTTATCCTAGTCAGAATTTTTAGTATTTTAGTATTTCTTGGATTAATTCCAAGACATTTGATAAATGTCTGCATACATCTTAGTTTGCTTCCAGAGAGTTTTACTGTGAAGTTGAATATTTTTATTGTCTTTGCTGCAGCGCCATTTTCCGGGTTGGCTGTTGCTGTATTGCAGTGACCCAGTGGTTAGCGGCTGTGGTTATGAAGGCTATGAAGTGCACTTCTATATCAGAATCTGTGAAATAAATAACAGAAGAATGTTGTATATTTATTTTGGGAGGTTTTTTTTTTTGTCTTCTTGGAGAGTCAAGGCTCCTTGTATGATTTTGGGCTATACAAAAATATATTGTTTTGTATTGTATTTACTTAGTGCTCCTGGTAATTGAATTCTGGTCTACATATTTTTGACTCTACGTTCAGAGTTTTGATTTTGGCTTGATGATCGTGTTTAATTGACTTCCAGGTTGTGAACCTTTGCTTGTGTTTCTGGCTTGCGTCTCTTCTTCCAATCTTTGATTTAAAAATTCTGTGTCACCTTCTCTGTGTCAGAAAACTTAGCATAGTGTGAGGAAAAACAACTTGGACATCCCAAGTGGGTAACTGGCCTTCTAACTGTCATGGTCCCTCTTTTTGCCGTCCAACGTTCTGCTGTTGAATGCTCAAGTAACTGACTTGCAAATTCTTTAAGTGTAGTAAACAGATTCCTCTCTAAAAAAACGATTCAAATGGCTCACTATCCTCTCCCTGGTCCGACATTTTGTGAAGAATTATTTCTTTTAACATCTTCACTGCAAAAAATGCATATATAAAAACTAGACAAAAAAGTCTAAATGGGAGTTGTTTTGCTTTAATTTAACAAAAATATCTGCCAATGGGGTAAGCAAAATTTACTTGAAAAGATTTCTTAAAGTAAGCTAAAATATCATAATTACAAATTCTTACAATAAGGAAAACAAGATTGTATGTCATGCTATAAATACTTTTCAGTCAGTCAGTCAGTCATTGTCCAACCCGCTATATCCTAACACAGGGTCATGGGGGGTCTGCTGGAGCCAATCCCAGCCAGCACAGGGTGCCATGCAGGAACAAACCCCGGACAGGGTGCGCCAGCCCACCGCAGGACACACACACACCAAGCACACACCAGGTACAATTTAGAATCGCCAATCCACCTAACCTGCATGTCTTTGGACTGTGGGAGGAAACCAAAGCAGACACGGGGAGAACATGCAAACTCCACGCAGGGAGGACCCAGGAAGCAAACCCATGTCTAAATACTTTTCACTTGCTTCGATTTCATTTTTTGCAGTGCTGGGTCAGTCAGACTCATTGGCCAAAACTGACAAATGGGACCCTGAAGGCAAAATGGAAACAACGGCCACCTTTTATAGTTAATAGAAAGCAGAATACCCTCCATGAGAACTTGGATTATAACCTCAGTAGCTTGCCGTAATTACAAACATAGATCGCTGGTATCCTGTGCACCACACGAAGAATCGACCTGTTTGCTAGTTACTCCTGTGTATGCCATCTCAAAGTGGGATCAGCCAGGAATAACGTTAAGGGTCCAGAAGCTTTTAGGGAAAAAAGGCATCAACCACTGAACTGAAGTGCCATTCTTCAAGACGAGTAGGTTAAAAACAAACCCTTTTTGGAAAATGTGGTTGAAGCAGCCAGCCAGAACATACAACATACATCAATAAAGGAAAGTAATACTTAACGAATGGAGTCTACTGTCTTGGCCTTCATCTTCCTTCCCTCCCAACTGAGACTCCATTTGAAATAGCTGTGGTTATCCCTCTTAGTCCTGAGAACTGGAACGTTTCTAAACTCAATAATACTTTAGAGTTGACTCATTAATCTCTTTCTGGTTCATTGGTTCATACCCCGCAAAATATGAAAAGATGCATGTAAGGATATTTTATGGTCGACAGCGCCTACACGTTAATCAATAAGTCATAATGACAGGCAGGCAACCCCTTCTCTCGTGCTGGTTTTGTGGATTCTTTGCTTCTGTTTGTGAGTTTACCGGTTTGTGGATTTCAGTTTTTGGATTTTTTTTCATATTTGGATAACCTTTTTTTGGTAATTCCTTTCGCCTGTTTCTAGTTCTTATTCTTTTTTTTTTTTCAATAAAATCTTTAATTTATAAAGATTCAGTTGTTTCTTGCCAGAGGTTTTACAGTTCCTCTACCTAGGATGACATTTTTATATAATTTGGGTTATTTAAAGTGGCAGACAATTCGACAGAGTTTATTGGGAATGAAATGCAAGGCATTGAGCCTATTGGGAAAATTGGGTTAAGTTCTCATACTAACCCTAATTTACCTTAATCTGCCTCACAGTAAGGAGGCCAGGGTTCAAATCCCGGGTCTTCCCAGCGTGGAGCTTGCACGTTGTCTGCATGGGTTTACTCCCTGTGTTCTGGTTCCCTCCCATAGTCCAAAGACATACAGGTTAGATGGATTGGCAACGCAAAATTGCCCCTGGTGTGTGCGCGTGTGAAGGCAGTCATTATGCAGCTAAATGACCACCTCAATGGGATCAAGGGATGATGGGGATACAGGGCCTTCAGAGTTTGGGCTCTTGTTCCCATTCTGATCCCCCCTATCCAAACGCTTGCCCTTCTTCATCCTTTATCTTACAGGAGAGACCTGATAAGGAATCTATTGAAATAGTGTGTCACCCTATTGACTATGGTAGAGTGGTGAAGAGTATTGATTAGACGTTAATACTTACAAAACCTTATTTGATCATTGGGGATTCAAATTTGAGGCGAATTCCTCACTTTTACCACACAGAATTTGAAATTCATAGTTTTCCGGGAGCCAAAATTAATAATTTGCAGAAATTGAAACCTGTTAACATTTAAAAAAGTCTTTTCAGTGGGGATTAATAATGTGGATTCATAATACCATAGCCACTTTACGAGGGTATGATACTCAATTGTTAAGATCTGCCAGGCAGGCATTTCCTAGAGCACAAGTTTATTTGGCTCAAATTGCATTTTCACACTCTAATTCAAATCAATTTAGAGAAGCAATTGTACAGGCGAATAATTTACCATCTGAGACTTATAGGGCGATAGATATCCCAGGTCCAGAATTCATGGAGGTCGACCCTATTGATGAAATTCATTGGACAGAGATTGGGGCATGTTGTGTTTTAGACTACAGGAATGTTTGAGCTTTGACGGGCCGAGGAAAGTTGTTTCTCCCCTAGATGTTAATATTTATAACTTACCGATAAGATTCAAATTGGCTTCGGCTGATATTATTTTGCTACAAAAGGATTTGTCATTTGTTCCGACACCCTTGCAGATGGACTTGGAAGAGGTTCACTTGGATGTGCATAGGTACCACAGGAAGTTAAAACTACTGGATTATTTTGCGTATATTCAGAATAATCAGTCTCACTGATTTGTGGAACTATCAGCCCGGGTCCCAAAACACTCCAGAATTAGCCAGCCAGTTTTAAATTTTATATTTTGGGGCGATTGATGGGATGACACCGTTAGATTAACTATCAGATAATTTAGCAGTGGCAGAGAGAGCGTCACTAAAATATCTCAGGAGAAATAAGGACATTATAATTAAACCGGCGGACAAGGGGGCTATGACCGTTTGATAGATGGGAGGATAGATAAACTTAAATTGCAGGCTGAAGTGTAACTTTATTTTATTTAATTGTTAACTGGGGGTCAGTGGGACCAGGCTTGCCTTCAGACTAATATCCCCAACCCTAACCAACTTTTTTCTTTCCCTAACCCTAAGGTGTACTTAAAAAAGCACTGACACCCATGCCCTACCACATAAAAAAGGTATCATCCCATGTAATGTAAACATACATTTAGAGGAATCATAAAATCCTAATTGATCCAATTTTTTAGAATTAATTCCGAGATGAAAGATAGGGAGGAGGCGGTGCACATATTATTTACTGCCTTAAGGAATTTTCTTGAATAACCCCTTTTCCTTAAGGAGATACACAGTGAGGTAAGTCTTATTTGTCATATGAATACTTGCAGTTGAATAAATATACGGGTGTGCCTCATCTTCCAGAGGGTCATCAAGACTATTCTGGGATTACGGATCTTTCTTGGTTGACAGGATTAGAGTCAATGGATGAGTTGGTGTGTAAGCAGGTAGGGCTGAAATATAGAGAGAGTTTGAACTGGCTGCCAAGTGGTAGATCAATGTTTATACAATATAATTACTCATGGTGGATGGTATTAAATAATAGATACTTTAACTTACCGTGGGATATGTCATCCTTTTCTTCTTTTCCCTCTAATGTGTAAAGTCTTGCCAATCTGGAATATTCAACCTGTGCTTCACAATAAACAACAGTGTCTTACAATTTTGAAACAGCAATATAATTATTGTGGATTGCCCTCCTTAAATATTTTTTCAAAAAATAAATTACGGATAGGAGTTTGCAACCCTTTTGTAGGACAGAATTGTGGATTAAGGTTTGAAGATTTTAAGACGGAGTATGAACAATATTATATTAAAGGGAACAGTAATTATATATCTGACGAGGGACCCTCCAAGAGTAATCAGATCAAGGTCCCTAATGTTAAACAGTGGGTGTTTGACATAAGTCAAGGTTCCTGTAAGCTTCAGTCTGAAAACCCCATAAGTGATTATTCATTGACACCTTCCTTTATGATGGCCAAACCCCTCCAAAATTCTAACCGTAATGTTTGTGGAGTGGGGCAGAAGTACAACCACATAGTTTTGGATGGTTCCAAGAATTGGTTGGAGAGAAATCAACTCCCAAACCCTAATCTTAACACCCGAGGGGATTGGTATAGTGTTCACCTAGGAAGGCAGGAGGTACTTAAAAATATTTGGATGGACAAATCCCTCCCTCCCCAAATACTACCCTTAACCTCTGTGGGGTAGGGCAGATAATTGGGATGAATCAACCCTCTCTGAACCCTAAGGTTAATGTCAGTGGCTTGGGCCTTGAGGCTAACCCTGAATTTTATTTAGATTCCTTTTCTTCTAACCCTACGGTGAAAAAGTTCAACAGTCCAAACCCTAATTTTAATATCCAAGGGGTAGGGCAGAGAGTGAACCAAGTAAGTTCAGAGGTCCCTAAGAATATTCTAAGGGACAAATCCCCCCAAACCCTAATCTTAACATCCGAGAGGATGGGTATAGTGTTCACCAAGGAAGGCCGGAAGGTCTAAAAAAATATTTGGATGGAAAATACTAACCTTAACCTCCATGGGTTAGGACAGATGATTGGGATGGATCAACCCTTTCTGAATCCTAAGGTTAATGTCAGTAGCTTGGGCCCTGAGGCTAACCCTGAACTTCATTTAGTTTCCTTTTTCTCCTAACCCTAGGGTTGAAATGTCAAATAATAATCAGGAGGTGGAAAGCATTGGGTCTAAAAAATGTATCCCTACCACTTTATTAGGTAACCCTAATTTAAACATCTGGAAAGACAGCAGCTTAGGTGGGATGGATTGGACATATGACCTAAGAACATATCAGGTGGGAATGATAGATGGAGATGGATACATTTTGACAGCATGATGATCTAAAAAAATTTAGAGTGATGGCAGCTTATCGGAAAAATAAGAACTTAATAAAGGATTTACTTGCGAGGGCATCTTGTATCAGGAGAAAAAGGATTAAATGTGCTTGGCGGATTCCCTACAAAAATAAAAAAAAATGATTAGTAACCCTTTTACATCTGTTGAGCGGCCCATATTTCAGACTTTATCCCTAATTACCATCAATTGCATTTATGCAATACAATATGCAACTTTGGTATTATTTATATAGGTGAGACTAAGCATAGTATCAAGGCTAGATGTACACAGCACCTACGTCTAATTGAAAATCAAGAAATACAGACAAGATTATATACTGTATGCAGTTTGCCCAACTGGATCATACACTACAATTTTTCCCATTGGAGCACAAGGTTTATTGGACTAAAACCCAGCTCTTTTAAAAAGAACTAGATTGGATTCAAACTCTAAATACATTTTTCCCCAATTGGTCTGAATGACAAATAATAATACCAAAAAACAAAAAATACAGGGCCATATTACATGTGTGTATTGTCTTATTTTTCATAAGACAATTGAAAAATTAAAATTTAATTAGGCATAATACTGGGGCCAGTGAACCAGTGTGTGTCAGCATAGGCTGGTATCCCCTACCCTAAACTTAACCCTTTAGAAACCAGACCACAAATATTTGGAGGAGGAGTTTAACATGTTTGTGAACCTCTTGAATCAACACCATCCTGCTATCAAATTGCAGGCTCAGCTCAGCACTCAATCGGTGACCTTCCTGGATACAGAGATCTCTCTGAATAAAAATACTAAATCGGATTGTAACATACTACAGGCCAAGGTTTACTTCAAACCTACGGACACTCGTGCCCTTCTCTATAGGACTAGTTACCACCCGAGACACACCTTCTGAGGAATTATTAAATCACATATCATCCGTTTTTTTTAGAATTAATTCGGTTCTACGAGATGTTCAGCAATCTATCCATGTTCTTTTTCAGGCCCTTTATAAAAGAGGCTACTCTTGTGGTTTCCTCCGAAAAATAGCGGATAAGGTTAGGCAAATTTACCCACAATATTTATTCAGGGGTACTGCCAATGAGGACAGGATTATTGGTATTCCAGAATTACCCAGTCAGAGTTTGAATTCTCTTTCATTATCAGGTCTTTCCCACTCATCGTCTGATTTTTCACTCTCTCTGTCTGTCCTTTCACTTTTAACTATGCACGAGATGGACAGTTCTTTGGAACAGGAGGATTATTCAGATTTTGTGGGTTCCGAGTATTGTTTATATCGGGAATGGATAGAATTAAAAAACTTACCTGTCTTACTATCTTTGGGAATCGGGCTATTTCTCTTTTCTTAACTCTTCTGTCTTCCCCATTGAATTTTCCTGGGATAGGATGTCTCTTCTCCATTTCAGGAGGATAAGATCCTAACCCTAAATTTAAAATCTAATTTAATAATTTTTGGGGATTATACAAGATCTGTACCAACCGTAGTCCTGATGTTAATAATTTGATTTGCTTGCCTGAGGTTAATCAGGATCCCTTAGTCCATGAGGCTAAGAATTCCATACTGGGCCCTAAGGTTAATCAATAACTCCTTAACCCTAATGTTATGAGATTGATCTGTGGCCCTGATGTTAATCAAATCCCTTTAGTTCCTGATGTTAAGGATTCTATCTTTTGCCCTGATGTTAATATCCAATTTTTAAATATGGACTCATTGTCTAACTTGGATATGGAACCCCAAACCCTGAGGTTAACACCCAGGTATTTAGTTTGGAGGGCGAGATCGGCCACTGGGGACGAGAAATTAGTAACATCTCTTTGAGCCTAGGAGGTTTCTTGATGGACTGTAAGGGGAAAGGAGGATTAATTATAAGATTTGAAAGTCCGGATAGTCAGAGAGCAGACTTTTCAGGAACTATTTTGGGAGAGGATGCTGAAATATATTCGTTATTTTGATTTTTTGGACTTCATACATATTGTGAATATTTTTGAACAACATCAAAAAACAAAATAAGCAGGGACGGGCAAGACAGAACAGGATAAGGGAAAGAAATACTGGAAGGGCAGACACAGATGGAACAGAAAGTGGAGGGTAGAGACAGAAGAGGACAGAAAAAAAAGATCTTGCAAATGGTATTTACTTTACAGAAGCACAGCAGGTAATCAGAGTATTGTGGAATAACTTTCTTCAAATACAACAGGAAGATGAGGACTTCAAGGAATGGAAGGTTATGTTAGCCTATGGTAGGAACAAGAATTTGAAGGGCATACTAATTAGGGCGTCCTGTACATTTTAAAAGAAAAACAAATGTGCATGGCATCTATAGAATTACCAATCTTTCAGAGTCTGACCCTTAATACTACAAACTGCATTTATGCAATACATTGCAAAACCTGCAATATGACTTATATAGGTGAGACTAAAAATACTGTTAAAGCAAGATGTATACAACATCTTAGGTTAATTGAAAATCAAAATAGGCAGACTAAATTATATACCCATTTTGCACAGTCAGATCACTTTTTTTTTTAAGTTTTATTAATTTTATTGCAATCATTTCATACAAATCAATCAATTTTTACAAAAAGTAAAATTGAATTAAGATCAAGTCGACCCCACCCGAAGACAGTTTTTTGTATTAGAGCATCAGTCTTTTTGGAACAAAACTCGCCGTTTACAAAAACAAATAAAATGGATAAAAAATCTAAATACATTCTTTCCTAATGGGTTAAATGAAAGATAAATGTTATTAGTGCTTAGTTACTGAATTCTCTCACAATTGAATGAATGGGGTTTAATTATTAATTAATTACAGGATTAGCATACCATGGGGGAAGTGCATAAGTCAGATCATAGGCCTAAACTTAAAACTAGATAATCCGGGATGAGGCCTACCTGGGGACGATTTAATTGGGATCCAATCTCTAGAGGTTTTATTCCTTAATTATAATAGAGTAAGTCCTCTGTGAAAGAGGTTAGGACAGATGGAGTCAGGTGCCAAAGGCTCTGTTTTGCCCGAGAATAAGAACAAAAAGGATGGTACTTTATTACCTTTAGTGTTCACCTTTTCTGGTCAGGCTCAACAAACAGTGAATATTCTCAAACAGAATTTCAATCAGTTACAACAGTCTTACAGGCCATTAAAATTTTTTTAAATAATTACCTTTTACAAACACAAAAATTTAAAAGACATACTAGTACATGAGTCCTGTAATAAGAAAAAAAAAATGTACAGGCTGGCCACGGTAGCCTTTCTGAACAGTAAGACATACACTCACCTAAAGGTTTATTAGGAACACCTGTTCAATTTCTCATTAATGCAATTATTTAATCAACCAATCACATGGCAGTTGCTTCAATGCATTTAGGAGTGTGGTCCTGGTCAAGACAATCTCCTGAACTCCAAACTGAATGTCAGAATGGGAAAGAAAGGGGATTTAAGCAATTTTGAGCGTGGCATGGTTGTTGGTACCAGACGGGCCGGTCTGAGTATTTCACAATCTGCTCAGTTACTGGGATTTTCACGCACAACCATTTCTAGGGTTTACAAAGAATGGTGTGAAAAGGGAAAAACATCCAGTATGCAGCAGTCCTGTGGGCGAAAATGCCTTGTTGATGCTAGAGGTCAGAGGAGAATGGGCCGACTGATTCAAGCTGATAGAAGAGCAACTTTGACTGAAATAACCACTCGTTACAACCGAGGTATGCAGCAAAGCATTTGTGAAGCCACAACACGCACAACCTTGAGGCGGATGGGCTACAACAGCAGAAGACCCCACCGGGTACCACTCTTCTCCAATACAAATAGAAAAAAGAGGCTACAATTTGCACGAGCTCACCAAAATTGGACAGTTGAAGACTGGAAAAATGTTGCCTGGTCTGATGAGTCTCGATTTCTGTTGAGACATTCAAATGGTAGAGTCAGAATTTGGCTCAAACAGAATGAGAACATGGATCCATCATGCCTTGTTACCACTGTGCAGGCTGCTGGTGGTGGTGTAATGGTGTGGGGGATGTTTTCTTGGTACACTTTAGGCCCCTTAGTGCCAATTGGGCATCGTTTAAATGCCACGGGCTACCTGAGCATTGTTTCTGACCATGTCCATCCCTTCATGACCACCATGTACCCATCCTCTGATGGCTACTTCCAGCAGGATAATGCACCATGTCACAAAGGTCGAATAATTTCAAATTGGTTTCTTGAACATGACAATGGGTTCACTGTACTAAAATGGCCCCCACAGTCACCAGATCTCAACCCAATAGAGAATCTTTGGGATGTGGTGGAACAGGAGCTTTGTGCCCTGGATGTGCATCCCACAAATCTCCATCAACTGCAAGATGCTATGCTATCAATATGGGCCAACATTTCTAAAGAATGCTTGCAGCACCTTGTTGAATCAATGCCACATAGAATTAAGGCAGTTCTGATGGCGAAAGGGGGTCAACTACCGTATTAGTATGGTGCTCCTAATAATCCTTTAGGTGAGTGTATATCCCGCTGTTAAACTTCTCGAGTGATCTTGACAAAACAGAACCAGGGCAGCAACTGTAACCTGGACACCTAAACTGAAATTAATATCATACAGGCATCCGCATAAAATAGGGCAAGTTCAAACCCTAAAAAAACAAAGCCGAATTTTAAAAAACAACCTACCCTTACCCTAACCGGGCAGCAACAGTAAACTGGAGGCCAAAAACTTAAATCAATATAATATATGCAGGCACCTAAAGCGGGTTAAAAGCAAACCCTGGGAAAACAAAGTCAAATATTAAAAGACAACCTACCCCTATTCAAAGCAAACTGAGCAGCAGTCACAACCCGGACGGCTAAAACTTAAGTCCGTACCATACACGCTTCCACCGGAAACAGGTCAAAAATCCAAATCCCAATAAAACAAGTTATAATATTAAACAAACGATCTACCCTTACTGTAAGAGCCAATCTTAGAAAGTTGAAGTTTTGAGTTAAACTCATGTTAATATTTGCTTAATTAAAATAGAATATAAATTTCTTTCATAATCTTAATTTATGGTATAGTCTTTCCCCCTATAAGTCAGCAAGAGATAGAACCTTCTTACTGTAACAGAAACTATGTGATAATAAGCTCAGTTGTTATTTAGAACAGGTCCCAGTACATAGGGCCTTAAGACTCATTTTAAACTTAGAAATGGGATAAGCATACAGTTTTCTGACCGTTTTGAAATGGTTCAGAAATGTTAAGTAAATAGTAACGATTTGAGATGTAACAAGATTAAGCTTAGAACTGAACTTTTCTTAACATTAATTTTTCCTTTTTTGCTATTTTAATTTTGCTTTTTTTTGTGTGAACTGTTTTACTTCCAAACTTAACTAAATTTCAAAAATGAAGATATTTTGTCTTTTGAATGATTTCTGCGCGTCAGGCTTTTGTTGAATCCCATTTTTTTGAGTTGAAGCTGCTGAACTGAGTGACATAGCGTGTTGGAGAAACTTGAAAGCTCACGTTCACAAAATCGCACAGTGCCGGAAATAAAAAAGAAGTCACATATCAAAGTCGCCATGAAAAGGCGAGTTGTAGCCCACTGTCTGAGTGTCATATGAAAGCTTATTAGGGTACAGAGAAAAAAGGCACACAGTGGGGAAAAAGCACGAAATGTCAACTTCAATCTCGACATTTCCACTTTAATCACATAGTTTATTTTGTCATTAAAGTAGAACATCATAAACTTCATCTTAAAATCGTTTAATTAACCAGTTTCTCAAATCACATCGTAATTAAAGTAGCACGTCAAATGCTTTGTTTTGTATTTGATCTTCTATGTGCATTTGTGATATTACAGCTCTCTGAATAACTAAAATACTGAGATGTATACGTGATGTCATTTTCATGATGATTGGAGTTAAAGCACGTTATTAAACATGAGTTTCACTTCGATGAAATAATTTATTGCAGCAGTACTCAGGGGTGGCTCTAGGCTTGTGGTGGCACTGGGCAGAGGAAGAATCGGTGGCTCCTTTGCCCGCCCGTCAGTAAGGTAGCTTATGCACGGTGGATGGCCACGTCCGTTGCAGACACTGCATAGCCGTCTCGTGCTCATGACACAAGCATTTAACTTTTGCAGAAATTTGTCGCTGCGTTTTTAGCTGTGTTGTTATTTTCTCTTTCTGTTTTGTATTCAATATATATTGGTGTAGCCGTCACTGCAGTCCTTGCTTTTCTTTCCCCAAATACCCAATCACCACACAATCAGCTATGTAATAGACGTTAAGCCATCTGTAAGCTTAGAGCGCCGATTCTTCAAAACGTTTAAGGAACATTGAAATATCTTTGTAGTAAGTTTAATTATTCTATCCTTCATGACAGTCCCAGTGAATAATATAGATTATTTAAATGAAGTTAAAGTTTTATCTGTATAATATAATAAACATATTATGTTGCATTTCATCTTAAAAACGATATCGTCATCATATGTAAATACGCGCTTTATAAAGTGGCTCAAGTTGTGCGATATTATAACTGTATCACAAGTTTACAGTGAGGTGATTGTACTTATAAGTACAAACAGTTCTACAAGGAGCAATGATTCCGTGTGTTTATAGTTCTTGGGATGAAACTGTTTTGGAACCGCGAGGTCCGTACAGGAAAGGCTTTGAAAAGTTTTGCCGTGGCTGAGACAGCATGTGCTTGATACTGTATACCGATAATTCTCTTTCCGATCAGCTGCTGCTGTGATTCACACTCAGATACAGTGATATAAATACTCTGAGTGGTGCAGTGAGAGTAATATGGAAAAAGATCATCCGCTGTGGCAACTCCTAACGGGAGGAGCTGAAAGAAGAAGAAGAAGTGAGAGTGACAACGCTAAAGCAGTTATGGTATTTGGAATACTATGGCTGTTCCCTGGATATTTATATTGTTACAAGTTAATTACAATCAGATGCGTTACACTAATAAACAATATGCGGTTAGTTTCAGTGTATTTATAAAGCCGCGTCAGGAAAATAAGGTGTAACTACACAGGAACAGTAGCATTGCTTTGACGCTGGGTGCCACCAGTCTGCAAAAAAGATAGGAGGACTTGCGTACAACAAGGTATGAGGTACCGTGGAAAAGTGCATGGCTTTACGCCAAGTGTAGGTTTTATACATCACAATTTGAACGTGGAAATGTTCTTACGCAACATTTCTGTGCGTACACACCGTTTATACATGAGGCCCCAGGAGACTGGAGGAGAGGTTGGGACAATGGAGGGAAGACTGTAAACAAGTAGTGAAGCAAAAGGAAAACAATATCATCCCTATGGTGTTCATATTTTCAACTCGGCGCAGGGGGTAGTAAGGATATTGAAAAGTAATTTTCAGGAAGCACAGCAGTCAGATGATAATCTTAAAAAATTTAAAGTGATGGCAGTATATCGTAAAAACAAGAACTTAAAAGATCTAATTGTTAGGGCATCTTGCATTAGGAGGCAGAAAAATAAATGTGCTTGGCAGATTCCCTATAAAGATAAAAAGATTATTAGGAATCCGATAACATCTATTGAGCAGCCTATTTTTCAGTCATTATCCTTAACTACGATTAATTGCACTTACGCTATTCAATGCAAAAACTGTGGCCTCATCTATATTGGTGAGACTAGGAATAGCGTAAAAGCCAGATGCATCCAACATCTGCGACTTATGGAAAACCAACAAAAACAGACCAGATTGTCCACACACTACAGCCAACCCAACCATACACCACTCTTTTTTCCTTTGGAGCATGAGGCGTACTGGAATAAAACCCGTTGCTTCAAAAAAGAACAAGAGTGGATTCAGGCCCTTAACACATTTTTTCCAAATGGCCCAAACGACAAATAAGGTCATTTAAATTGTTTAGGGCTGAATCGTTTAGACGTATTTGTTATGTCTCTTGGGGCAATTGAAAACTTAAAAATAATTATAATTAATACTGGGAGCAGTGAACCCGTGTGCACCAGTAATGCTGGTATCCCCGGACCTGATACATTTATTAGAACTTAGTCAGGCAGGCCAGATAAAACTTATTTTAAACTCCTGCAGGCGGCCCATCATTTGGAGGTGGTCAGATACCCATGCTCTCCTGAATGTCTTGAGTTTCCATCCGCGACACACTTTTAGGGGCATAGTAAAGTTGCAGCTTATCCAGTTTATTAGGATTAATACCGAATAGTTGGAGGTGGACAAGGCTGTGCACGTGTTGTTCCAGGTCTTCCGGAAAAGAGGATACTCCAGGAGATTCCTTAGGGAAATAAAAGAGGAGGTATATTCTAATCGTGAGGCCTGTCAGATCAGGATGCAGGGCACAAAAGATGATAGGACAGGAATCCTGCAGATGGGGGAGCGAATTTGATGATACACGAATCCTCTGTGGAGACAAGAGGTTGGTAACCAGTGAGGTGGAGTGGAAGAACGGATGGGCCTGGGATGAAAGTGCCTTTTCGATTTGGAGGAGAGTTTTGATGAGTGGTGTAAGGAGTGGCAGGAGAGGGGTTGGGAAGAGGAGAGTGTTAGAATCCCTTGTGGAATGGTTGTCTCCATGCCACTTTGGAGATATACTGGGCATTGGAATCCAACGTGGAGAGTAATATTGGATCTGCCAGATCTCTATGATGGGAAGACACTGCTGGATATTTTCATGAATAACTGAAGGAGCCTTGTTCACATCATAGCCTGGAGGTGTCGAGAGCTGTGTCAAAAGGAGGAGGACAGAAATATGGTTTAGGAGTTTACTGTTTTGGGGTCGTCCGTAGGGTGGGAGATAGATATAAGGTTTGGTAGGACAGAAACAATAATGGGTGGATTGGAGAAGGGGAGTAAGGAATCGGGATGGTGGGATAGTAATCTAGATATTCCTTTACAACAGTCTGGATTTGACAGCAAATGGTTTAGGAGGATAAAAAGACAGCAGCTGGTGGTAGAGGAATCTGAGCCCTGAGGTTTATCAGCTAGTAGGGGTGAATAGACAATAAGGAGAGCTGGGATTGTTAGATAGACTTTCCCATCCTCTTTCTAAACTTAAAAACTTAGGGGGATTCCCTAATGTTAATAGGGTAGATTTAGAGGTCAGTACAGATACTGTATATGGGAAGAACAGGTACGTTTGGATGCTATCACTCTACCCTTGACTAATCCTAAAGTTGTTGAGGGGAACTCTAATGTTAAGGTGGGGACCCTACTGGACAAACTAATGTCACTTGACTCTAAGAATAGTAGAGGGGCCTGTAACCCTGGAGCATAGGGATGTGTTTGAGGGTTTGTGTACTTATACAATCAGATGGACTTACCCTCCCCAACTCTGACCCTAAAAAGAGTGGTGGGGGGTGTGGGGGGACCCAAAGGTTAAGGCCCTGAGTACGAATGCAGAATTGAGGGTGGAAAGTAAGGGGTATTTAGTGGCAGATAGCATGGGGGAGAATACACAACTTAATCAAAATTTGGTACATAGGGTGGAGGTGGATGGGGTGACCAGGAAGATGAACGGTTGGAACAATTACCTTTCATAATGACATATTTAAGCCAGGCTTACCAGGTGATAAAGGGAGTGCATTAAAATTTCAGGGGGTTGCAGAAGAAGTTGGGTTAAGGGGTGTCACCTCATTGTAGCTTTTAGAAGAAACACAAACCAGCAGGACCTCCTGGTACATGCTTCTTGCACCAGGACTAAAAGTAATAAGTTTACTTGGAAAGTCCCATTCAGAAATAAGAAAACAGTTAAAAATGTGAAAGTGCAGAGGGAGGCCCCAATATTTAAGGATTTTACCTTGCAATTCTTGAATTGCATTTATCCGGTACAATGTTTAGAATGTGGGATCCTTTATTTGGGAGAGACAAAAAAACTCATTGAGAGCAAGGTTTGTGCAACACCTAAGATTAATAGAGTCCCAGGAGAAGCAGACCCCTTTATACTCACACTTTGAACAGGAGGGACATCATCCCATCGTTTTTGGTCTGGACATGGAGGTTTATTGGAATAAGACCAATAGACTGGAAAAGGAAAGAGAATGGATAGAATTGTTAGACGCCTATGTACCAAATGGGTTGAATGAATGTTAGGGAGGGTGGATTTTTCAGGACAAGAAACATAACTTGTATATATTTTAGGATTGAGTTAAAATCTTAGGTCAGTGGACACATGCTTTACCTCTGGCAATTTTCCCTTACCCAATCCTAACCTCACTGTTGACCTTGTTGTCTCTTTACCCCTTGCCTAATCTGAAATTCCTTTCTTTTCAACCCTAATCTTAAATCTGCTATCTAGATTAGATCCCCTACCCCATCTCTAAACCTAACCCTACTGTTTACCTCACTATTCATCTACCCCTTGCCTAATCCTAATGTCCTTTCTTTTCTGCAAGTTCATGGGAATGCTATGGGGAAGAAATTTGCTCCCTCGTATGCAAACATTTACATGTCTGAGTGGGAGCAGACGGTGTTCTCCAGATGTCGTTGGCTCCCCCTCTTATATTTACGCTTTTTGGATGACATCTTTGGCATGTAGATGCATACGAGTGAAGAATTTAATCATTTTCTCCAAATTCTGATTACCACCCATTCAGCGATAAAGCTCATGGCTGAGACCAGTTTTGACATGGTGACCTTCCTGGATACGAGATTATATTTTAAGCAGATTTCACCACAGAGTAAGAGGCTCAATTCTAGAATTTATTTTAACACTATGGATACGCATGCAGGGCGGCATGGTGGATCAGTGGGTAGCGCTGCTGCCTCACATTTAGGAGACCCAGGTTTACTTCCCGGGTTCTCCCTGCGTGGAGTTTGCATGTTGTTTCCCGTGTCTGCGTGGGTTTCCTCCCACAGGCCAAAGACATGCAGGTTACGTGCATTGGCGATCCTAAATTGTCCCTAGTGTGTGCTTGGTGTGTAGGTGTGTGTGTGTGCCCTGCGGTGGGCTGGCGTCCTGCCCAGGGTTTGTTTCCTGCCTTGCGCCCTGTGTTGGCTGGGATTGGCTCCAGCAGACCCCCGTGACCCTGTAGTTAGGATATAGCGGGTTGGATAATGGATGGATACGTATGCCTTGCTCCAGAAGGACAGTTATCACCCAACACACACCTTCAGGGGGATAATTAAGTCCCAATTGATAAGGTTTTTCCAGATCAATACTAATATTGAGCATGCATATGAAGCCATTCAAGTCCTATTTACATCACTAAGGAGAAGGTGTTACTCCCGGAGATTAAAATAGAAGTAGTGGCAAATTATCAGAACTATTTAACTTTGCCTTGAATAAATTCACGCAGATTCCCCAACTCCTGGATAGGAATATTGATTATTTTGATGTGAGTAACCTGTCGTGGCTAACTTGTAGTGATGGGAAGTTCGGATCATTTTACCGACTCTGACCTTTGAGTCTCGTTCAGCAAAATGAACAAATCTTTTTTCGAGTCATTTCGTTCAATTCTGTTTCCGGCTCAGACTGCATACTAGGTTTACTACATACTAAGCTTATGGTGATGAACGAATGACTCGAACCTGAAGACTCGAAACAGGTGAATCAATAATTCCAATACAGAAACTATAGGAAGTTGCGCAAATGCACATGCGCGACTGAACGAATCACTCCCATGAGACGACTCGTTCTTCCTGAGTCACATTAAAGATTCGTTCAAAATGAACGAATCATTCAAGAATGACCCATCACTACTAACTTGGTCTGCTTGTTCTTGGCGTTCATGAGTCCAACATTTTGGAATAGACTATTTAATAGATTTGGGTCTTGAACAACGGTATTCTGCCTCTTTCTCTGTCTCTCTTTCTGTGACATCCAACTGTTGCTTGATAAAAATGACTGGCCTTTCAAGACAGCTTAAATTAATTATGAGATATATGATCTACCCCTCACATATCTGAAACAGAGAAATCAGGTGAATGGAGAAAAAAACTTTTAAATGTTTAGTTTGTTTATTAGGCTCATAAAGATAACTCTGATGTTACAAAAATAATTCATTTTTTAAGCAATTGAAGGGTTCCTTGCTCATGGCCTTGCCATTTTATTGGCAGCACCATTTCATTATTGTTGAATTATAAATTACATTTTGTTACTACTAACATTGAACAAATCCTGTGAAAAGTCTTTCAGTTATTTTTACACTCCATGGCTTTCTGCATTATTGTATCAAAGTAGTTGCCACTCATACATTTATTGTTAAACATTTGGGACAAATTAAAATAAACAAAAAATGCAAGGGGCTAATGACGCCATCCTGAACAAACAGAATGCATTAAAATCATGCAAATCACTCACCCATGTAGCTGACCGCCTTCAAAAACTTAGTGTTTTGTCTGATAACTTTACTTGTTTTTAAATTTTCACAGTTTTCTTTACTGGTGTAATTTAAAAGCTTGGTCTTCAGACTACAGCTGGGACAGATGTTTTCTCTTCTAAGTGAATCCATTTTGTTATTATAATAGTCTAGGATTCTTTTCCATGTAGACAATTATCATTTCACTAAGACCATCAACAAAGCAATTTCATAATGATGACTATGGTGTGCTGTCAGCATCCTTTACAAATCATCCACATTAAAACGCTACACTTTAGATTTTTATGCGTTTTCAGATCCTTCCAAACTTAATGTAAAAGAAAAAAAACAAAAAAAAAACAAAAAACAAGCTGTGACCAGTAGGGGGCATTGCAGCACCCAAAAAACTCAAACACTACCACACTACACAAGTCCTGGGATCAAATAAAATGCAATTTTATTAACAAAAGTGCCTTACAGTAAGGTTCTTATATGTTGGTTCTGTACCAGTATTCTCGGCTCTCCTCTTTTTCTTTCGTTCCTCCACTCTTCCCAGGCGAGTATTGTCCAACTCCACTCCAGACTTCGACTCACCTGGATAATGGTTGACAGTTTCCTTTATCTTGGACCTGGGAGTACTTCCGATGCTATGGCATGGACTGAATGAAGCACTTCAGGGTTGAGTGGATGCCTCCAAAAATAGGCATCACAGACCCTCACAACACCCTCTGGCAGCAACTCCAGAACCCACCAGTTCTGCCCCATGGGAATACAATTCCCAGCATGCCTTGTGGTGGTCCAAACAGGTAGTGCCACCTAGGGATGCTGCCATCTAACTAGTTGGCTCCCCTAGATCTTCTATCCTACTGGCCGATCGGACCCTGCTGGGATACCAGTACGCCCAGCTCCACACTGGCATCTTCTGCCATCTTCATGGCTAGGGCAGGGAACACCTGGTTTTTCTGCCTGAGCTTCTAATGGGCCACCTCCCATCCAGGTATAGAATCTTGCCCCTGCTTGGTTGGGACACCTGCCCATGTGTGTTGCCCTTTACAAGAGCAATTCTTGGCAATCTAAATACTCTGTCTGATCACAGGTTAAGAAAATATTTTGGTAACATTTTTTCAGTATTGCTGTCTTTACTTTAATGGATTTGGACTGGAATTACCATGGCAAAACTATTAACTATACTGCATTTTCAACTTTCTGCACACTGTATTGTGTTGTAGATTTAAATTCAAATGGACAGATTTTCCATTTTTGCCCATCTATCTACACTCAATAACACATAATGAAAAATTGAAAACAAGCTCTCAGAAAGGCTTACATTATAAATTTATTAAAAAGTAAAAAACTGAAATCTCCCGTTCATATAAGCATTCAGCCCCTTAACAGCTTTGAGCCTTCTTGGGGTAAGTCTATACAAGCTTTGCCCACCTGGATTGGGCATTGTACCTGGCAAATCCTCTGAAGTGCTGCTTTACAACTATTTATTTATCTGTCTTACTATAAACAGGTAATTACTAAAAGATACAGTGAGCTCCATCTAAAACACAGATTGTGCATCCCACGCATTTATCCATTTGGATTCAAAAAGTATTGAGACTCTTTTAAATAGATACATTTGCCATTTTGTGGCCATCAATCTGCAATTAATCTATACTAATAAAAGGCAAAGCCCTGACTGACTGACTCACTCACTCACTAATTCTCCAACTTCCCGTGTAGGTAGAAGGCTGAAATTTGGCAGGCTCATTCCTTACAGCTTACTTACAAAAGTTAAGCAGGTTTCATTTCGAAATTCTACTCATAATGGTCATAACGGTCGACAATGTCCGCCATGTTGAACTTTCTTATTTATGTTCCCATCTTCATGAAATTTGGTAGGCGGCTTCCCTGCGCTAACCGAAACCAATGTATGTACTGTGATGATTATTCTTCTTCAAAAGAATGTTACACAACACAAAACAAAGTTTTGGGGACCGTCCCCATATATTGTCGTCCAGACAATTAAACAAAAGAATGATTCAAAGTCTCAAAACAAAACAATGAACAGTTTTCTTGAGTCAAAATGGCGACTTTATATAGGAAAGGATTATGGGACAGGAAATGGTTGGCAAGAAGTGACGTTGAAAACAGGAACCGGAAACAACGTCATCATGATGGGACGGAAGTGAGGTAGATTGATGGAGCCGGAAGTGACGTCATCATGGTGGGCCGGAAGTAACGTCGTCGCGGCCATTTTGGAATCCGGAAGTGCAGGAATTATTTTTCTTCAAGTTTTCTGTTGAGCAAAAGAGATTCAGGTAAGTACCATGTGACAACCCTCTATCTCGCGATGTTTCACTCACCTTTAGGCTCTTTGACTGCCTCCTAATCGCACATGTGTGACAGTACTTATTTCGGTGGTATGATGCCACTGTCGGCCGCCATATTGAACATTTCAACTGTCTTTGTTACTTATGGGCCCATCTTCAAGAAATTTGGTAAGCGGGTTCCCAACGCTAACTGAATCCTACTTACGTACATATATATGTCCATAGCCTGCAGCTCGGTCACCATGTGAGGCGGCGTTGGGTCCCCCATCCCAAAGTCTCCCACGTTGTTGGCTGCCTGCCTATATAAGGCCGTCCGTCACTCCAGTCTCTAAATTTCCTTCCTTGCTACGCCACAGGATTCACGTCTCCCTGCTGATAACTACAGCCTTTTAATTTAGTCCACGGCTTCTCTGCTGTTTTATTGTTCGTTTATTCCGATTATAGTTATTGTGTAGGCATTTTAGACTTACTTTACATTGTTCAGGTACACATTTCCTTTATCATTCCAACCGTACCCCCATTAACATGTCTATCGAGGTGATCACCATCGATCAAAGAGCTGTCACTTACCGAGTGGTTTCCATGTCCGGAGATGGCACCTACCTTTTCCATTCTCTTTGTTACATATTGCACGGCCATATCAGGCTCACTCGGAGGAACATTGTGTCTTATGTATTGAATGACTGGGACAGGTTCAAGGTGTGGACTGATGACGGTACAGGAGATAATTATACTACACAGGAGCACTAGAAGAGTGAAATGCTTAAGCCCTTCACCTGTGGTTCTGCATGTGAGTTGATGGCTGCCGCTGAATTGTTCAGTTGTCGCTTTCAAGTGTACCGAAATGGCCGAATATTTTACACCTTTGGACAGCCGCTAATACCTCTTAAACATCTTAGATTGACAGGTGACAATTTCAGTAGTGGACCCTTTGATGTTTATGAATGTTTAAACTCTCAAAAGCTGGATGTGAAGTTATCGATGAAACTGGTTGTGTGCTTACAACGCTTGACAGATGCCGAATGTCACTTCAACACAACAAGTCCTACAAATACTGTCGTAATTGAAACAAACCATGAAACTCAAACCGATTATGACAGCAGCAATCCAAACTGTGAGATCTGAGACAAGATTACTGCTCACATGGCCAACTGTACGTTGTATGCTGAAGAGTAAGCTCAGCGCACAGCTTGGTCATGTTACAACCGGAGGGCCGAACTGACAACGTGGTATACAAAGAGATCCTTAACAAATAATTATTGGTATACTTTCCCTCAGTTAAAAAATTTTTAATTTTCTTCTTAATAAAAATTTTTAAGGCAGTACTTCGCCATTGCGAAGCGTGGGTATTTTGCTAGTAACCCATAATAAAAAAAATGAAAACCTGTTTTAACAAAGGATTACATTTCAAATTCATTAAAAATAAGAAACTGAAATCTGTTTTGTTTAAAGTATTCAGTACTTCGTAGATGCCCCACTGGCAGCAATTCCAGCTTTGAGTCTTTTTGGTTAAGTCTCTGCGAGGTTTACCCACCTGGATTTGGGCAGTTTTATCCCATTCATTCTGCCAAATCCTGGTTGGTTTTGTTAGACTGGATGGGAAGCGACTCTAAGCTGCCATCTTCAGGAATCTCCGCAGATGTTCTATTAGCTTTATGTCTGGCCTTTGGCTGGGCCACCCAAGGACACACAGAGACTTGTCCCAAAGCCACTCTAGCATTTCCATTTTTGCCCATCAGTCCTCACTCTACAACCCATAAAGGTTTTCAGGTTTATTAAAAATCAGAAACTGAAACCTCTCATTCATGTAATCATTCACAGCCTTTTATTCAAGCCCTTTTGGTAGCAATTACACTTTTAAATCGACTAGGGTATGGTGTCTACAAGCTTTGCTCACCTAGATTTGGGTAGTTAATCCCATCCGTCCTGGCCGACCCTCTCAAGTTCTGTTAGACTGAATGGGAAGCGTCTGTAAACTGCCACCTTCAGGTCTCTTCACAGATGTCCCATGGAGGTACAAGTCTGGGCTTTGGCTGGCCCAATCAAGGACAATCAGACTTGTCCTAAAGCCATTCCAACATTGTCTTGGCTCTTTGCTTCAAGTCATTGTCACTCTCAACTCCATGTTT
Organism: Polypterus senegalus; assembly: GCF_016835505.1. NCBI lineage: Eukaryota > Metazoa > Chordata > Cladistia > Polypteriformes > Polypteridae > Polypterus > Polypterus senegalus. Next base: position 178,156,002 of record NC_053160.1, on the reverse strand, counting down.
ATTGGTGGTCTGGCCACAGGGAGCCTTTAGGGCCCAGCGAGGGATGCGCCCTGGGGTTGTCCTCCTAGAATTACCCCAATGGGTCTTAGGTGTCTGTATAGTCTGCAGCCCCAGAACCCACCAAAAAGTACTAGGCACTCCTCAGGCAGGCTGACCACCATATTGCATAGTAGGACCTACACAGAATATAATGAGCCTGCCCCGTTGAGTCTACAGAGTAAAACATTTCCACACGTTCTCTATGAATGACGTTTTTGTTGCCCCCAGTAGTATTTTATTTATCCTCCTTGTCCTCTGTTGACTGCAGTGATACAGTGCCCTCCATAATGTTTGGGACAAAGGCACCTTTTTCCTTGATTGACCTCCTCTGCTCCACAGTTTTAAATTATAAATCAAACAATTCAGACATAATTAAAGTGCACATTGCAGGGATTCCTTTTAGGGGCATCTGCATACATTTCAGTCACATCAGGTAGAAAAGACGACACTTTTTCTACAAGAAGAGCTTTATGGAGGACACTGTATTTCCAGCATGGACCCCTTTCACTGTACACTGTAGTGCACTAGATAGTTCGCCACATTAGCTTGAATGCCAACTAAGAAGGCAGTTTGATGGTGATGGCCACCCACCCACTCTTAAACAAAGAGAATCCAATTAGGAACGAAGTCTGCCGATGATACTTTGAAGATTTATTGCAGGATTTGCTTTGGCATTCAGATGATGAACACGCTCACATTCATTAAAATGCCAATCTCGAGTCACAACTAATGTGTGTGGTAACGCAAGTGTCTAATGAGATAGATCATTGAAATTAAATATCAAAGGTTTACCAGGAAGGGGTTAGGAATCCATTAGGACCACTTTATTTATTTATTTTAATTTGGCATTCTTATCATGCAAAATTAATTAATTATTATGCTTCATTCATTTTCATGTTATTTTGGTGAGATCGTTGTGTTTCCAGTTTTTGGTTTTGTTTTCACACGAGTCAAGTCATTTTGTGTATCTGGTCGCCATGGTACTGTATCGTTGCTAGGCACGTGATGTATGTGCCATGTGACCTAACACATCATGAAGACCCTGATATTTAAGATGGCCAATACTTAAAAGTGGGCGCCCATGATCTTATCTTTCCACCTAAGCTGAGGGTAGTAGTTCAAGGTTACACCTACACATGTTTGACTGAGCAACTGGAGAAAAGCCTATAAAAGACTTTGTAACAGGTTAAAAATGTTGACAGGGCCTGATCAAATAATATGATAGAGAATACCAATGAACCTCCTGAAGTAAGCACTGTCACCTGTCTGGAAAATATAAGGAATACGTTTCCTAAAGCTCTGTTGGAATGACAAATGCAATGTATTTTCTTAGTAGAAATGTTTGTGATGCGCCATTTGTTGAAATGACAATTGCAATACATATATGCCACTTGGTATGGGATTCATAAAAGCAATGTTAATGTTTGTGATGTGCCATCTGTTATAAAGACAAATACATTGCATATGTCTCTTATATGTCACTTGGTATGGGAATCAAAAGCAATGTTAATGTTTGTTATGTGCCATCTGTTAGAATGACAAACACAATGCAAATGTCTGTTATATGCCACTTGGTATGGGATTCATAAAAGCAGTGTTAATGTTTGTGATGTGCCATCTGTTATAAAGACAAATACATTGCATATGTCTCTAATATGTCACTTGGTATGGGAATCGAAAGCAGTGTTAATGTTTGTGATGTGCCATCTGTTAGAAAGACAAATACTGTACATTGCATATGTCTCTTATATGTCACTTGGTATGGGAATCAAAAGCAGTGTTAATGTTTGTGATGTGCCATCTGTTACAAAGACAAATACTGTACATTGCATATGTCTCTTATATGTCACTTGGTATGGGAATCAAAAGCAGTGTTAATGTTTGTGATGTGCCATCTGTTAGAATGACAAACACAATGCAAATGTCTGTTATATGCCGCTTGGTATGGGATTCATAAAAGCAATGTTATTGTTTGTGATGTGTCACTTAATACTTTAAAGAAGGTGAATAATACTAGCTGTGCTACCTGTATAAAATGAAATTAAATCCAAGTAATCAACGCAGACCTCCGCATTAACATTTCAGTGCACTCTCGATCATTTGCATCCTGGATCCTCCCTGCATGGAGAGCACCTCGAGTAGTGAGAAAAGTGCTATATAAATGTAAAGAATTCTTATTATTGGAATGGATTTTGTAATGCATGAAGTGAGAGAATGAGGAATGCAATGCATTTTAACAGATAGCTCATCACATTTGTAGTAATAAAATGCATTACTACAAATTTTTGTAACGTGCCATCTGTTGGAATGAGAGATGCAATGCATTTTGTTACTTCAAATGTTTATGATGCGTCATCTTTTGGAGTGACTGAGACATAGCAACCAGACAGACGCACATACAAGCACTTATCCTTTAATTAAGGTGGATTATCCTTTCAATATTAACTTGGACTATTCCACATGTCTCTGTATCTCTGACTTCCTTAGGAGCAGATATCAGACAGTGAAAATGGGCAAATATCAGTGAAGCCACCTGACCCTTACCACTGGGTCCCCTCAGGGCTGTGTCCTGTCTGTGTAATGCTCAATGTAAACCATAATTCTTCCACTGACCTTACTGGGGTTTCATCGCGTAGCTCATGGCTGAGAATAAACCAGGCAAGTAGAGAGAGAGAGAGACACACAAAAATAGATGTGAGCACTAGGGGGCGTAACAGCACTCCAAACCCCTGACGCAGTCACGAGTTGATATAATAATAACTGTTTAATGTTCACAGTTATCTTTTACCTTTTATCTTTTTTTTATCTTTTTGTGAATTAATAAAGTATTTATCTACTGGCTTCTCCACAAATTAAACAAAACTGATGTTGATTATTCTTTAACACTCCTTCCACCACTTCCCAGCTTTAACTAATCGAAATGAGGCAGACGCTAGGAAGTACTTCTAGTGTTTGAACAAGGACCAGGAAAAGTACTTCCAGGTCAGGAATAATTTTCTACAAAGTAGGGACAGATCATCCATGTAGCTCCGCTGGGGGCTTCAATGACATGCAGCAGGGCTGTTCATTGCGACTACCATTCCCAGCATGCTCTGCAAGCAACAACTAGGAAGGATGCCTTCTAGCGTAATGTGGGGGTATATACACCAAAATGGGCATCTCCCCCAGTCCTTTCATTATTCTGCCCATTCCTCTTGGCAAAGGATCAATTCTCAGCCTGGTTGGGACGCCAGTGCTTTTTTGTCCTTCCTTCTGAACGGGATGACGGATTATCCCACACGACACTTACAGTGTTAATTGGCAGTGACAAATTGTCACTGTGAGTGAATGTGGAGTGTATGTGAGTGAGTCCAGGCCTGTTTTCAGCCTTTAACTCAATCCTGGTGGGCCATCCCAGGCCCTCACAACCCTGAAAATGGATTGAGAAGATTCTAGAACTCAGTTACTGATCTCAATTCACTGAGGGTTACAGTACCTTCACAGCCCTCGAAACTCACCTGAATGGTACACCATGTGTCTATTTTCTATCTTCGATTTACTTAAGGTTATTTTTAATAACTTCTGCTTTAACTGGAGTGGCATTCTTAATAACGGACTACACGAGTTCACTTGGAAATAATGATAGAGGACACCAGTGTTTGACAGAAAGTGAAGACCACCTGTAAGTAAGTGACTGCAAAGAAGCTTATCTGGGATAAAACAGGGCAAGTCACTCCGGGTATTACTAAACTGTAACAGATCCCTGGAAGAAAGTCCATAACCACCAATTAGTGAGGGATTTATGTTTCTCTTGTGAGCATCAGAAATTCAATGAAGCAGAAAGGGTGGTGGTTTAAAAAAAAAAAATCAATGTATAACTGCAGAGGGCTCTGTGAACCTTCCTTTAAAATTTGATCCGATCAGTGTGCTTCCCAAATATTTAGCAGCCCTAAATGGCCAAAAAGTCTCGATCAGTTGTTTTTCTTTTGCGTAAAGATCTAAATAGCATTTAGAATAACAATTTAATAAGGAACACATTGGTGTCTTGTAAAATCTTTTGCATATTTCTGCACAGTGGGCTCGGTTCAGTATGTGTGATGATTAGAAGAGAGTCAGCGTGTCATGAAATAATTACATTAAACGTTCATTATATACCTTCTAGTGGTATAAGGCAGTCTCATTTATTTGGTAATGGACAGAAAATAATGCGTAATCCAAAACAATGATTAATCCTAAACCAATTACTGTGCTTTTACTGTAGCCCTGATGTATTTTAGGCTTTTTATTTATTTTCAACAAACATGCTGCAAGCTTGAATAGTTGACAGTTTTAATTATTTTAGCCCCTGGGTAGCCTGTTTTGCTTTTTAGAGACATCATTGCAGTGAATTGGTAAGGATAAAGCATAGCTAGTTTGTACATTTTATGCTCAAAGTTCCGGGAGTATACAAGTTTCATGACAACATATGCAAACGCATTTTTCAATGCATGAAAAAAGACCACAAGGCAATATAAAACAGTTTGTTCCAAATGAAAAGGCTCCATTGATTTAACGTGCTGCCTAACAGCTCAAGGATACTCGCTGGAAATCAAAGACCCCATTATTGCCTGTCTGCAGCTGGAATGTTCTCCCTCCACTTCTCTGGATGATCTTCTGGTTTTACTTCAGCATCCCAAAGATGAATTGGTGGTCGGTCCAGTGTGAGTGAAGATGGGCGAGCGCAAGAACATGTCTGCTCTACTACTAACTGACACTGACACATAATCTTCTTCTGTCGCCACAGCAGATCATCTTCTTCCATATCTTTCTGTCCTCTGCATCTTGTTCTGTTACACCCATCACCTGCATGTCCTCTCTCACCACATCCATAAACCTTCTCTTAGGCCTTCCTCTTTTTCTCCTGCCTGGCAGCTCTATCCTTAGCATCCTTCTCCTAATATACCCTTCATCTCTCCTCTGTACATGTCCAAACCAACACAATCTCGCCTCTCTGACTTTGTCTCCCAACCATCCAGTCTGAGCTGACCCTCTGATGTCCTCATTTCTAATCCTGTCCATCCTCGTCACACCCAATGCAAATTTTAGCATCTTTAACTCTGACACCTCCAGCTCTGTCTCCTGCTTTCTGGTCAGTGCCACCGTCTCCAACCCATATAACATACTGTAGCTGGTCTCACTACTGCCCTGTAGACCTTCCCTTTCACTCTTTGCTGATACAAATTACTTCTGACACTCTTCTCCACCCTGCCTGCACTCTCTTCTTCACTTCTCTTCCACAATCCCCTGTACTCTGTACTGTTGATCCCAAGTATTTAATGTCATCCATCTTCTCCAACTCTACTCCCACATCTTCACCATTCCTCGGACCTCCCTCTTATTCACACACATGTATTCTGTCTTGTTCCTACTGACCATCATTCCTCTCCTCTCTAGAGCAGATCTCCACCTCTCCAGGGTCTCCTCAACCTGCTCCCTACTATCGCTACAGATCACAATGTCATCAGCAAACATCATAGTCCATGGGGACTCCTGTCTAATCTCGTCTGTCAACCTGTCCATCACCATTGCAAATAAGAATGGGCTCAGAGCCGATCTCTGATGTAATCCCACCTTCGTCACTCCTACCACAGACCTCACCACTGTCACACTTCCCTCGTACATATCTTGTACAACTCTTACATACTTCTCTGCCACTCCCGACTTCCTCATACAATACCACAACTCCTCTCGAGGCACTCTGTCATATGCTTTCTCCTGGTCCACAAAGACGCAATGTAACTCCTTCTGACCTTCTCTATACTTCTCCTTAAACACTCTCAGAGCAAACATCGTATCTGTGGTGCTCTTTCTTTGCATGAAATTAAACGTGATTTTCCCGGAGAGACACTTATACATCCTGCGAGACAAGTCCATGCTTGGGGCCAGAAATAAAGGACAAAGAGTAGATGACAAAGTAGAACATTGCAAAGAATTCAAAAACAATGGTGCGATACACATGCAGAGCAGGTTAGAGATAATGGAAGTACAAAAATTAGAAAGTCTCAAAAAAAGGATGGGAAATATCGCGCTAGCACTAACAAACGAAAATTACTCGGTGAAATAATGAAACAGTGAATAGAAATTGAATAAATTGTTCGGATTTAATCTTTAAGTCAGAGACTTGTAGATCGTCTAATTCGTGTTGCTAGCGAGAATTAAAAGATTCCAAAAATGTTGTTGCGGTATACATATGAGATGGATACTTTTAACATGAGACTCATTCAAGTCACGCCATACTTGCAACTATTTTCAAACAAGACCACGGTCATCTAACCTCAGTCGTGTGAATGCTTTTGTCAGACACACTTCCTGCGCTCTCAGCTCTCATAAAATTTTATCAGGACAATAATTTTATACGCTCTAGATGACACATCAGCGACAAAGTGAAGAAGAAAGAGCATGGACAAACATTCGAAAAAATCATTTTATTTATTATAGAGAAAGAAACGATAATCACTCACAGGCAGTTATACGTTGCATTGTCATGATGGAAGTCCAAACACCGAATCAAAAATCAACGCGATCTTGAAGAAAAGTTAATTCCAAATATTGTTTTTTTACTAAGGTTTTAAAGTAAAATAATGCATATGTAACAATTCCCATCAAAATAATCTCTTAAAATTGTATATCCTGGTTAACCAAATCCGGGGGTGGGTGAGCAAAGAGAGCCCCCTAGTAATAATGATAAGTAATAATGATAATAATACTACACTTTCTTTATATAGTACCTTTTCCATTTTCAAGGTTCTAGGGTTGTTTTCATCCTTGTGCTTAAGGCTGCTTGGATAAGATTTTCCACAAACTTAAAATTATCAATGGACGGAAGTCAATTAATACTACTAACACTTGACATTTAAACAGCACTTTTCACATTACTCAAAGCAGTTTACATCATGCTACTTCACCCACCACTCAAGTGCAGCATCCACCTAATGATGCGAGGGCAGCCATTTTTGTGCCAGTACGCTCACCACACATGAGCTCTTAGATTGTAACGTGGTGAGAGAGACTGGGGATGATTGGGGGCAGAATGAATAGGCCATGGTGGGCAATTTAGCCAGGACATTGGGGTACACCCTATTCTTTACAAAGTCTACACAGGGATCTTTTATGACTACACAAAGTCTCTATTTTTATTTGGCCCCACTGTACTGGGGCATTGGGATCCCCACACAGACCACAGGGTAGGCGCCCCTTGCTGCCCTTGCCAACACCTCTGCCAGCAGCATTGTTAACTAAATGCTTCTGGAGGGCATAAAAAGGAAACTAAGTTCATGTAGTATTGAACTTTTAAATTGAAGACAGGACTCTTGACCAATGAATGTGGAGGAGAGACAGATTTTTGATTACTGTAACCTAGCAACCTCCTTACCCTAGTTGAGGATATATTATCTTCCAGTGATTTTTTTATTTCCTTAGAGATCTTTATAGAAATACAAAATGACAGCTGGACACATGCAGGATTCATGTCTGAAAACAGTTACACACAGGAGCTAAACACCTTTCTTCATGTGTGAATGGCACGAATTTCAATGGAAGGGAAAAAATTCTAATTTGATCAATTTCTTCTATGCATAGCACCGAGTTTCCCTGCAAATTCAGTTTCAAGCAAATTGTTTTGCACATCACTTGATTTAGTCTAGGCTTGGAATGAATGAGGGGTTAACTGCTGCACCACTATGTTATCCTGAGTAATTGTAACAAATAAAATCTGAAATTCATGGACACACTAACTTAGGTATAAGCAGTTATTAAGCATCTGCATGGTATTAAAAAAATAGTATCTTATATGTCAAATAAGATGAAAAATGACAGTGTCTTCAGAAAATATTCAGACCCCTACATGTTTTCACGTTTTGTTACGGGGTAGCCTTTATTCCCTCATCAAGCAACACTCAATGCCTCATGGTCTTGTGTAAGAGGAGCAGCTCTGCCTCACACTGACTGAGTCGAGAGCAGAGGAGAGAAGAGAAAGAATTACACAGTTCAAGGTATTCTTTAAAAAAAAAAAAAGGACATAGCAGCACTAGAAAAGGTCCAGAGAAGAGCGACTAGGCTGATTCCAGGGCTACAAGGGTTGAATTATCAGGAAAGATTAAAAGAGCTGAGCCTTTACAGTTTAAGCAAAAGAAGATTAAGAGGTGACATGACTGAAGTGTTTAAAATTATGAAGGGAATTAGTACAGTGGATTGAGACTTGCATTTTAAAATGAGTTCATCAAGAACACGGGGACACAGTTGGAAACTTGTTCAGGGTAAATTTCGCACAAACATTGCAAAGTTTTTCTTTATAAAAAGAGAAATAGACACTTGGAATAAGCTACCAAGTAGTGTGGTAGACAGTAAGACGTTAGGGACTTTCAAAACTCGACTTGATGTTTTCTTGGAGGAAACAAGTGGATAGGACTGGCGAGCTTTGTTGGGCTGAATGGCCTGTTCTCGTCTAGAGTGTCCTAATGTTCAATAAATATTAATTTCATGAACCTGGAGCTGTGTCTGTGAGGTTACGTTCGGGGTGCTGCAATGCCTCCTAGTGGTCACAGTATATGTTATATAAATACACTTTAGATATCCAGTAGGTGAAAAAAAGAAAACTATTTGTATTTAATGCATTACCGGTGATTCCCAAAGTCAGCCCTGGGGAGCCCCTGTGGCTACAGATTTTTGTTCCAACCAGCTTCTGTTTTTCAATTGGACTCCTGGCCTAATTATCCTCCTTAGCATTACAATTTTTTTGGCTTGAAAAATGGCATTTTTATTAAATGTCATCTTTCTACTGTAAAATGTGTAAAACACTAAAAGTAGAAAGTCAGAAGTGTAGAAAATAATGATACAAACAACAATGATATGAACAGCACACTGCACATGTGCGAGTGACACAAGCGTCACTTTTGGATTCGCCAGAATCACTTTCAGTTTCACTGCCTGATGACAGATTCACGTCGTCATCTCTGCTTACGAGATGCCATTATGAGGCTAGGAGAAGATGTGTCTACACCATTGCCTGAGTAACACTCGGCACTAATGCTGTTGGCACTTTTACAGCCCGAGTAGTCCTCAGCTATTATGCGAGACGCTGCTATACTGTTAGTCCTAAGTGTCACTCAGCCATCTGTTTTAGCAGTGTTTTTGCAGCGCAAGTGATTCCTGGGTCTAACCCTAAGAAAATTCAGTAAATGTATTTCCCAGATTTTGTGTTTTGGGGACAATGTAGAAATTACAAAACTAAGTTTGGTAAAATTGTATTTATTAAAATGCACTAAGCAGTTAAATGGGAAGTGTGCAGATTTTTTTTTCTTTACAATATTTTCATCTTGATTTTCATTCTCCTTGTCCAGGTGTTCTGGTTATTTCATCCATTGATGCTAAAGTAGTTGCAGCCTTTGATTATTCCGTGTTGTTTGCCCCGGTGTCTGCTCTGCTCTGCTTGTTTTTAATTGTCATTCTTAAGATATAATGAAGGGAGCATACTACACAGAAAAAGAACAAAATAGTATGAAAACAGAGGAGAGTTAAGGATTTAAAGCTACAGCAAACATAGAAAAGTTTCTAAATGTCTGATGAATGTAAAAATCAAACTGCTTTAAATTTTCTGAGTGCAGAATTAAGAGAAGAGAAAAAAAGAACGCACTAATTAAATGAGTTCAATTGTTATCACAGATTATGAATCTGATTAGAACAAAAACCTACAGCCACAGGGGGTCCCCAGGACAGAGTTTGGGAATCACAGTATATATATTATATAAATACACATTAGATATCCAGTAGGTTAATGGTCTAATGTGTTAAACTATTAGAGGATCAAACAATATAAAGTCAGTTTAAGTGCTGTCATAGTCATTTTTTCATTTGAGAAGGAAAATATGAAGCCAGGAAAAACAATTTTATTAAACCTGAAATGGTACAACATTCTGAACTATGATTACACAATTTAGTTAGTACTAGATTATTCTTTGTAGATACAATATTTTTTTCAAAATAGGCAATAAAAAACAATAAAAGTAAATGGAAATTAAAAGCTGTATTAACACTTTAACTGCAAAACATTGTAGAAAAAATAAATAAATACATCCAGACATGTGGGCTAAATTAAAACAGAAGAAGTACTGAGAAAAAAAATGTTTGAATAGAAAAGCAAAAAATGTGTTAAGACGACATCAAAGAACAGGCGGTACTGCCAAAAAAACAATGAATTACAAGAAGCACAAGATGGGCAGATCTGAAGGAAAACATGTGGACGCCTAACTTGAAATCAAGGACAAACTCGAACAAACAGAAGAGAACATTTACACAAATATGTGGAGCAGATATGATGGCTTCTTGTTGTGGTCGTGACTAAGACTACTTAAAGAATGGACTGAAACGGAGGAGCGGCTGTGAAATCTCAAGGTCTGGAAAAGGAACACACAAGGCTTCAAGTCACCTTGCAGGCACATGTCTCACTTCCTGTGTCTCTGAATCTGACAGGACCTCTCAATCAGCAGAGTGTAGGCAACATCTCCTCTGCATTCGGACACTCTGCACCATTTCTTGGGGCCTCTGTCTCTCTATCTAGTATATAGATCTCACATATATCTATCTATATATATATATAGATAGATATATATATGTATAGATATATAGATAGATAGAGATATATATATCTATATATATATATATATATATATATATATATATATCTCTATCTATATATATATATATATATATATATATAGATGTATATATAGATAGATATATATATATATATAGATGTATATATAGATAGATATATATATATATATATATATATATATATATATATATATATATATATATATATATATATATATATATTGTGGAGGACTGCCGGCTTCCCATGCCGGTCCGCACCCCCAGGCCGCCAGGAGGAGCTCTCCCGACTGCAGGATCGTGCCGAGTTCCAGCAGGGCCTTATGGACTATGTAGTGTTTTTACACAGCCCTGCTGGATACCTTGGGGACCACCAGGAGTCGCTGTGGGGGCTCATGTGTGCCCTATAACCCGGGAGTACGTCACGGTCATGTGACAGGAAGGAGCTACGTGCTCCCGGGGTGAAGAAAAGGACTGTTTGCCCTGACCCGGAAGGAATAAGGAACTGTGGACTGTTGGGACAGGAACACCTCCGGGTCAGGGGCTATAAAAGGACGGTGCCTCAGTCCAGACACTGAGCTGTGCTGGGTGGGAGAGGAGCAAAGTGTCTGGGCGAGGAGGAGTGGTTATTGTGTTTGTTGTAGTTGGTTTATTATATGAGTAGTGTGGAGGGTGCTTGGTGCACTGAAGAACAAAATAAAAGATCTTGAACTTTTACCTGGTGTTTGGAGTCATACCTGAGGGTTCAAGGGAGCACTAGCGCCCCCTACTGCCACAATATATAGATAAAAAACAACATCTGTCTCTGTCTGCTTTTCATGAGAGAACTACTTAATGGATTTAGATTTAGAGTTTTTTTTTTTTCTTTCTATAATTTGCTTGAACATTCCGGTTGATTTTGCAACTTCTCTCATCTCGCTAAATATTATAGTTTGGTTCCGGTACCAATTTGCGCGAATCCAAGAAACAGGCTGAGAGCCAAGGGGAGGGGTAGATGGGAACTCAGGAATTGGGAGCCAGACGTGTTGGAGCAGACCGGAGCTTACATCTACTTAACTAGCAATACCTGTTTGTTCAGCAGACATTATCATCTAGATCAGTGTTTCTCAACGTCTGTCCTGTGGCTGCAGGTTTTTGTTCCAGCCAGATTCTGTTTTTAATTGGACTCCTGGGTGTGTTAAGTGATGTGTTATTTCCCAAGTTCTGTGTTTTGGGAACAGTATAGAAATTAGAAAACTAAGTTTGGTAAAATTATATATATATATATAATAAAATGTACCAAGCAGTTATATTGGAATAATGTATTTTTTTCTTTTTGACAATATTTTCATCTTGATTTCCATTCTACTTTTCTAGGTGTTCTAATTGTTTAATTAATCCATTATTTACTAATTAGTGGGTCTGATGTTAAAGCACTTGCAGCCTTTGATTATTCCGTGTTATTTGTCAGGGTGTCTGCTCTGCTCATTTTTAATTGTCATTAATAAGATACAATGAAGGGGGAAACCTGCACAGAGAAAGGGTAAAATATAATGAAATCAACAAAAGAGAGTTAAGCATTTAAATCTATAACAAAAGCAGAAATAGTTCCAAATGTCTTATAAATGTAAAAAACATGCTGCTGTGCTTTTCTGAATGTAGAATAAAAGAAAAATAATACCAGCTAATTAAATAAGATCAGTGCTATCAGGTGTTGTCACTGATTAGGAATCTGGTTGGTACAAAAACCTGCAGCCACGGGGGGGGGGTGCAGGACCGAGTTTGGGAAACACGGATCTAGAGATTGTTAAGGAGAAACGCCTGTCAGTTTTGAGAGAGAGAGAGAGAGAGAGAGAGAGAGAGATCAGAGCTACGTGTGCTTTAGAGGGTAGCTGCTGATTGGCAGAGATATCACAGCCACATGCTTTTCTCCCCACGCAGGGGACGCTCTCCCGTCAGAGCTGAACATGATCAGATACAGTGCCAATGTCTGACTTTGGACCGGACCTACCTTCCGCTTAGCCAGAATTAAATCTATTTTTTTATTGATTTTTAAAGTTTGTCCTGTTCCACTACTACATGGGTGGAGCCGCGGGGGACAGCTAGTACTGTATATTTAACCAAGGGAAATGTACTAAGCCATTTGGTGACAAGCGTTTGGTTTGGAAGTGCGGCTGACGCAGGTTCAGGTTAAACCTTCTGGGTGGTCATGCAGTGGATTCTGAAAGTGTTCGGACCCCTTCACTTTTTTCACATTTCGTTATGCTGCAGCCTTACGCTAAAATCATTTGCATTCATTTTACGCCACATCAAGTGAAACTCAGTACCCCAGAATGGCAAAGTGAAAACGGGATTTTAGAACCTTTTGCAAATTTGTTAAAAATGAAAAATTGAAATCCTCACATTGACACAAGTGTCCAAACCTTTTGCCATCACATTTAAAAATGTAACTGGGGTGCATCCCGTTCTATCGATTGTCATTGAAATGATTCGACACCTTGTTTGGAGTCCACCTGTGCTCAATTCAATAGATTGCTCACAATTAGGAAAGGCACACACCCATCTATAGAAGGTCCTACAGCCAAGTACAAACCCAGCCATGAGTTTAAAGGAATTGCCTACAGAGCTTAGAGACAGGATTGTGTCAAGGCACCGATCTGGAGAAGGTTACGAAAAAATTCCTGCATCATTGAAGGCCTCTGTAAGTCATAAATGGAAGAAGTTGGGACCAACCACAACTCTTCCTAGCACTGGCCACTCAGTTGAATTGACCAATCCAGGAGAAGGGCTTTGATAAGAGAGGTGACCAAGAACCGATCTCCAGAAAAGCTACGTGGCGACGGAAAAGACCAATAAGACGACATAACCCTTTCATCATTTGATTCATTATTGTATTCCAAGGCTCAGAGATATTTCGGGGGTTGTTCCCATGGGCAGGAGCATACATGAATCCCACAGCAGAACTCCCTGGCCTTAGGGTCAAAGGGCTTTTCAGATTCTGCTGTAGGGCTTTTAACAAGCACAAATACAAGCCCCCATGTTACTCCTGTTTCAATGGCATTACATTAGCTGAAGTGTTCTTGTTCTTATGAGATAATCGTGTAATGAATGGCCAAATTCCTAAATATGTGGCAGAGCTTCTCCATCTTTGCCTTCCGATTGGACCTCTTCGGTCCACAGGTCAGGGCCTACTACCTAACTATCCACAGGACTGATGGTGATCAGGTTTCAGAGGCGACTCTGGAATTCTCTTCCTCTGGCCCTGCACTCCAAGAGCAGCGTACATAATTTTCAAGGAAAGGTTAACACTTCTCTTTTTCAAGCAGACATTTGGTTAATCATAGGTGTTATTGATTTGAGATATGAGGGGCAGTCAAAAAGTTCCCTGCAGTGCCGCTAGATTATCTGAAGCCGATTTCCCCAATTTCAACTTGATGTTAACACGTTGTTTGAACGGCAACATTGCCCCAAATGGCTGTGCACACGTCTAAGTCAAATGGTAATTAAAACAAAACTACACACCGAAACCAATCCAGACCCGTTGTGACTGGTCTACAGACGTGCTGCGCTCCCCTCCACAACAATATGTGCATAGTCTGATCTCTTACTCTCGCAATTCTGGGAACTTTGATAGCCCCTCGTATTCTGGATGTGTGATGTTTGTCATTTTTCTGAAGATTTTTATTATTTTATAGTATATGTGAAGCACTTTGTGACATTGTTTATGAAAGATGCTATATCAGTCAAGTTTGCTTCCTTAGTTTACATGAAAATTCAACCAACTGCAACTCAGAAATGGGTTTCTATAGTCGAGCATCTGCACACAAGTCCAAGATCAATATGAAAAATACCAAGCGTTGACTGGAGTGGTGTGCAGGACACTACCATTGGACTCTGGGGTCGTGGAAATGTGTTCTCTGGAGTGATGAATCACACTTCACGATCTAGTAGTGTGATGGATGAATCTGTGCGAGTGTCTGGTGCCAGGAGACACTACCTTCCAGACAGTATGGTGCCTTACTGGAAAGTCCGGTGAGTGATGGGTAATGGCACGATTGTGGGTACCGTAGGCCCCTTGGTTACTGTTAATGCTACAGCATACAAAGACGTTTTAGACAATTGTGAGCTTCCAACTTTGTGGCAACAGTTTGATAGGACACGTTGTTTAATATTCATGTATGGTCAAAAGTATGTGGACACCCCTCCAAATTATTGCGTTCAGGGATTTCATTTTTAATAGGTGTGTAAAATCAAACACATAGCTGTGCAATCTCAACTTGACAAACATTGGGTCACACTGAAGAGCTCACCGATTGTAAACAAGGCCTTGTCATAGGATGAAACCTTTGCAACAAGTCAGTATGTGAAATTTCTGCTCTGCTAGATCTGGCCCGGTCAACTGTATTTGCTAATATTGTGAAGTTGAAGCGTTGAGGAGCAACGACAACTCAGCCATGAAGACCAGAGTTCTGAAGTGCATAGCGTGTAAAAATGGCTTATCCACTGTGGCATCAAATACAATATAGCATCAGACTGTTTCTGGAAACAACATCAGCACAAAAACTTTGCATCAGGAGATTTCACGAAATGGGTTTCCATGGTTGAGCGTCAGCACACAAGCCTAAGATAACTACACAATGTCAAGTATTGGCTGGAGTGGTGTAAAGTATGCTGCCATTGGACTCTGGAGAAGTGGAAACATGTTGTGACGATGCGGGCTCTACTCCATGCTCCCATTGCTGTTCGTGAGCCCTTGAACCCAACACTATAATGTGACCGAGATGAGCTATACAGTGAAAGCAACAACATAGCAAGGCAATGGTTCAAAAAGTGCAAAAGTGCTTTTATTAAAATAGTCAAACAAAAACAGTGTTCAAATAAAGTGCAGTGCTTTCAAAAAGAGTCATTAAATAATCCAATAAAAGAAAAACGTGGAGGTTAAAAATCAATAAATAGAAAATCTTCTTAAAACAACGAGGTTAAAACGTTCACCAGGAAGCAGTCTTTAAAATCAATAACAAGTCCGGTGCTCTTTCAAACTAGTGTTAGCGTCTCACCTGCTTCTCCCATGCCCCTACGACAGGCGAGATGCTCTCATTGCAGCTGACCTTCTGCCTTCTCCTCCTGCTACTGTCAGTCTCCTTTCTGATCCTTGGCTCCGGTTGGTTCCCCCTGACAGCGACTTGGGAATTCCTCTCACGGCCAAGGCTCTCTCGTGAAGTACACCACATCCCAAATCCTGACTCCCGCGGCCCAATGCGGAGTCACCCGTCTCTCCTTCTTTGGTCACTCCCACTACAAGCTTGCTCAGCAGGAGCAACAACTACTATCCCCTGGGTGCCGGCCCAACACCCAGGCTGTCTGCTCAGCTGCCTGCGAGCCAAACTCTCGCCCACTCGCTTGCTTGCTCTCCTGCACTGACTTGTGCGCATACTTCCTGCAACCTCCTTTTACTTCCTTTTCTTTCTGATTTGTTCCTTCTCTGATCCCTTTTCATTTTGTTCTCTCTCATAACTGACTCGTGCTTCTTTTATATTGAGGGGCCATAGCAGCTGCAGCACATTAGCCACAGGAACAATCACGGATGTGGGCAGTCCCTCACCTGTGGACTAGGTGAGAAACGCCCACACCGCAGATTGCCCCGTGGCTAATCTGCTGCAGCTGCTATGGCCCCTCAATATAAAAGAAGCACGAGTCGGTCAATAAACAAAAAGATATCACTAGATAAAACGAAGGCAAGTTACGCTCCGAAACACAGAGGTAGGCCGACTCCCCACTCCTGGGGCCTCATGTATAAACAGTGCGTACACACAGAAATGTTGCGTAAGAACTTTTCCACGTCCAAATCGCAATGTATAAAACCTACACTTGGCGTAAAGCCACGCACTTTTCCACGGTACCTCATGCCTTGTCGTACGCAAGTTCTCCGCTCGGTTTTGCAAACTGGCGGCACCCAACGTCAAAGCAATGGTACTGTTCTTGTGTGATTACTCATTATTTTCATGATGCGGCTTTATAAATACACAGAAACTAACCGCATATTGTTTATTAGTGTAATGCATCTGATTGTAATTAACTCGTAACAGTATAATGGTTCAGGGAACAGCCATAGTATTCTAAATGCCATAACTGCTTTAGCGTTGTTACTCTCACTTCTCCTTCTTCTTCTTTTTCTTCTTCTTTCAGCTCCTCCCGTTAGGAGTTGCCACAGCGGATCATCTTTTTCCATATTACTCTCACTGCACGACTCGGAGTATTTATACCACTGTATCTGAGTGTGAATCACAGCAGCAGCTGATCGGAAGAGAATTATCGGTATACAGCTTTAATGACACGTTGTCTCAGCCACTGCAAAACGTTTTAAAGCCTTTCCTGTACAGACCTCGCGGTTCAGAAACAGTTTCATCGCAAGAACTTTAAATGCACTCAATCAATTGCTCCTTGTAGAACGGTTTGTACTTATAAGTACAATCACCCCACTGTAAACTTGCACTACAGTTATAATATCTCACAACCTGAGCCACTTTATAAAGCGCGTATTTACATATGATAACGATATCATTTTTAAGGTGAAATGCAGCAAATTATGTTTGTTAAATTATACACATAAAACTTTAACTTCATTTAAATAATCTATATTCTTCACTGTGAAGTGTCGTGAAGGATAGAATAATTAAACATGTACTACGAAGATATTTCAATGTTCTTTAAACGTTTTGAAGAATCGGCGCTAAGCTTACAGATGGCAGATTACAGAGCTGATTGTGTGGCGATCGGTTACTTGGGGGAAAGAAAAGCACTGACTGCAGTGACGGCTACGCCAATATATATTGAATATAAAACAGAAAGAGAAAATAACAACACAGCTAAAAACGCAGCGACAAATTTCGACAATAAATGATTTCATCGAAGTGAAACACATGTTTAATAACATTCTTTAACTCCTATCATCATGAAAATGACATCACGTATACATCTCAGTATTTTAGTTATTCAGAGAGCTGTAATATCACGAATGTAATGGATTCTGTGTCCAGTTGGAGGAAGAGAGCCAGTTTAAGAAGCAAGTAGTGATTCACACACATAGATCACATACGAGTAGAAGATCAAATACAAAACAAAGCATTTAACGTGCTACTTTAATTACGATGTGATTTGAGAAACTGGTTAATTAAACGATTTTAAGATGAAGTTTATAATGTTCTACTAAATGACAAAATAAACTACGTGATTAAAGTGGAAATGTCGAGATTGAAGTTGACATTTAGTGCTTTTTCCCCACCGTGTGCCTTTTTCTCTGTACCTAATAAACTTTCATATGACACTCAGACAGTGGGCTTACAACTCTTCTTTTCACGGCAACTTTGATATGTGACTTCTTTTTATTTCCGGCACTGTGCGATTTTGTGAATGTGAGCTTTCAAGTTTCTCCAACACGCTATGTCACTCGATCAACTTCATTTTGTTGATTATACCACGGTTTATTTGAACAAATAGTATGTTTTTCCTTTGCCTCCACTTGGTATTCGCTGAAATTCTTATATTTTCCCCGTGCTTTTCCCATTGTCTTTTCATAGAAGGCTGCGCTTAAGGGCGATTTATATTGATTTGCATATTCAAATAGGCGTAATTCTGGGAGGATTTGGGGCGTTACATAATGCGGCGTGCACGAGCGTTAGTTTTCACACTGATCGGGATTTATGTAACGGAAGAACGCGGAAGTTGGAGTACGCACAGATTCATGCATCTGGATTTTTCTGTGCGTAAGCACATTTCGGCTTTTGTGCTTACGCCATGTTATACTGCGAGTTCTACGCACGGCGTTATACATGAGGCCCCTGATGTCACGCTTCCCCCTCCCTCCAGCCCACATTTTCTCTCTCGGATTCTAGGACCCCATGCTTTTTACAGCACAGGCTTACACAGCTAGTAAATTATATATACAGTCATATGAAAAAGTTTGGGAACCCCTCTTAACTCTTTGGATTTTTGTTTATCATTGGCTGAGCTTTCAAAGTAGCAACTTCCTTTTAATAGATGACATGCCGTATGGAAACAGTAGTATTTCAGCAGCCACATTAAGTTTATTGGATTAACAGAAAATATACAATATGCATCATAACAAAATTTGACAGGTGCATAAATGTGGGCACCCCAACAGAGATATGACATCAATAGTTGAGCCTCCTTTTGCTCCTTTTGGCCTCTAGATGCTGTCCTCCTATAGCCCCTGACGAGTGTCTGGATTCTGGATGGAGGTATTTCTGACCATTCTTCCATACAAAATCTCTCCAGTTCAGTTCAATTTGATGGCTGCTGAGCATGGACTGCCCGCTTCAAATCATACCATAGATTTTCGATGATATTCAAGTCAGGGGACTGTGACAGCCATTCCAAAACATTGTACTTCTCCCTCTGCATGAATGCCTTTGTAGATTTCAAACTGTGTTTTGGGTCATTGTCTTGTTGGAATATCCAACCCCTGCGTAACTTCAACTTTTTGACTGATGCTTGAACATTATTCTGAAGAATTTGTCGATATTGGGTGAAATTCACCCGACCCTGGACTTTAACAAGGACCCCAAATCCCTGAACTAGCCACACAGCCCCACAGCATGATGGAACCTCCACCAAATTTAACAGTAGGTAGCAGGTGTTTTTCTTGGAATGCAGTGTTCTTCTTCCGCTATACAAAGAGCTTTTTGTTATGCCCAAATAACTCAATTTTCATCTCATCAGTACAAAGCACTTTGTTCCAAAATGAATCTGGCTTGTCTAAATGAACAATGATGTACAAATACACCATCTTGCAGGTCTTTGGAGGTGATCTGTGGGTTGTCTGTAACCATTCTCACAATCCTGCCATATGCCGCTGCTGTATTTTTCTTGGCCTGCCACACCTGAGGTTTAACAGCAACTGTGCCTGTGGCCTTCCATTTCCTGATTCCATTCCTTACAGTTGAAACTGACAGTTTAAACCTCTGAGATCGCTTTTTGTAGCCTTCCCCTAAACCATGAGACTGAACAATCTTTGTTTTCAGATCTTTTGAGAGTTGCTTTGAGGATCCCATGCTGTCTGTCACTCTTCAGAGGAGAGTCAAAGGGAAGGGAGCACAACTTACAATTGACCACCTTAAATACCTTTTCTCATGATTGGACACACCTGTCTATGAAGGCTTATCGAGCTAATCCAACCAATTTGGTGTTGCAAGTAATCCGCATTGAGCAGTGACAGGCATTCAAATCAGCAAAATTACAAGGGGACCCACATTTGTGCACAGCCAGTTTTGCACATTTGATTTAATTTCATACTAAATACGGCTTCACTAAAAATGTTTGTTCAGAAAACACCACAGTACTCAAGATGTTCCTAGGAAATGAAAGACATACCACTGTTATCTTTTTTGTTGAGAGTCAATTATTATGCAGGCTGAGGGGTTCCCAAACTTTTTTATATGACTGTAATATGTATATGAGAGAGAGAGAGACAGAGAGATTACTGTTTGGCTGCTGATTATGGAAAAAAAAAAACAAGGGGTCAGAGTCTTCAAGAGCAAGAATTAAAATGAATTCAAAAGAAGTTATTTAGTAGTAAAAACAGGTCACTAATTAAAAGGGTTACAATGAAAATCTGCAGCCATTGCCACCCTCCAGGACCGGAGTTTGAGACCAGTGCTCTAGAGCAGATAAATAAGCAGAATACAAGTTAGAAGACCTAACGATTATTATATAAAATCCAGAGCAACATGTACACCATAACACAGCACAAAACAGGACTTGTTTAAATGCAGAATGTCAGAACGCGAAGGTTATTTCTCTCCCACCTTGCAAAGTGAGAAGTTTCTGACAGAAAATAAATGAAAAGTAAAAGAAAGAAAAGAAGAAGTCGAAAGTTTGCAAGCAAACCTGTTAACATGGGAAAATATTTACCAAATTTTAGATTCCCTAACAGCAACACTGCTGAAGACAAAAAGAACTGGGGAAATCACCCATTCCTCTTTGTAGAGGTAAGATAAATTGCCATCATTTTGTGTAATATGCATTTCCCAAATTCTCTGGTAATGTAACATATAATTTAGGTTTGGCTTTCTTTTCCTACATTTTGCATGGAAGCACAATGTGGTTTGGAAAGATGTTTATCTTCTGATGAACAGGAACTGGAACTGGCTCACAGACGACGCTTAAAAGCTCCTCTCAGTATAGAATAATGACATGGGGAGATCGCTGGTTTTGGTGGACGCAAACATTATATTTAAGTTGGGAACAAATTACAGGATTAAAATGGGCTTTATCCTGTTACATAAATATTTAGAAATAGGCAAACAGCACTTATCTAACTGGAGGTTAGGACCTCACAAGAGGTTTAAATATTAAATGACCTTTGTTTTTATTCACAAAATAATTTTGTATTCGTTGTAGAGTGTAGATCATGCGTACAATAAATTTGTTTTGTGGGCATCTTTAGATTTGGAGGATCTTAAGTTAAACAAAGGTCATTCTGTTTTGTCATTTTATATATGTAATATTTGTTATACACGATGTACGAGGGTAAATCAGAAAGTAAAGGCGATTCGACAATTATGTGGTAACCGCAACAGATAGAAGCCGACACAATACCATACGTTTGCAATGGCTGATGCTTAGTGTGAACACGCCAAGTGCAGCGCTCTGCCATTGATCCAGTTGAAGCCAAAGTCATATGAACATGGACACTCTGCTATGGAGATTAACCCTAAAAGAGTTCATTCTCTCCTTCTCTTCCACCTCCAGGGGGTCCAGAGAGTGTCCCATAATGGAGCCTGCACTTTTATTTAGCTTGTTGATTTGGTGGGCCTCACTTGAAGTGATCTTATCATCCCAGCACACCACAGCGTAGAAAATTCCACCAGCCATCATCGAGTTATAGAAGACGTGAAGGATATCGCCTCCCAAATTAAAGGAACACAGTCTCCTAAGGAAAGACGACCCTGCTCTGCCCTTTCTTCTATGGTTCCTCTGCGTTCTGAAACCGGTCCAACCTGTCATTAATGTGGACCCCCAAGTACTTGTAAGAGTGGACCACCTCTACATCCACTCCTTCAATAGTGACCAGACATAGAGGCTTCTTTTATGTGGTGAAAGTCAATAAGCAGTCCCTTGGATGTTCCGATGTTAACATGCAGACAAAAGTTCTCCACCCGACTCCACTCCTCTGTCTCATCCCCTGCTGTTATATTTATAGCCTGAGGAGTACAAAGTAAAGAGTGAGGGCTGTGCCTTGTGGTGCTCCAGTGTTGCTTACACAGTCCTAGAGTCTCACACACCGTGGTCTGCATGACAGATAGTCTCTTAACCGCGGGGTATCCTTCTTGAATTGTAACATTGGATACTTTTGTCCATATAATGACTTTATGAGCATGTTAACCTAGCCTGGCTTCTTTCCACATTCAGGGAGTGCATGTTCTCCCAGTGTCTCTGTGCATTTTATCAGAATCCAGATTCTGAAAGCATGAAAAAGACATGTTAAAAATACTGTTTTGATCAGTTTAAGAGGTCTTAACACACTATTGTTGGAAACTATTGTTTTCACACCACAGAACAACAACAACATTTATTTATATAGCACATTTTCATACAAACAGTAGCTCAAAGTGCTTTACATAATAAAGAATAGAAAAATAAAAGACACAATAAGAAAACAAAATAAATCAACATTAATTAACATCGAATAAGAGTAAGGTCAATGGCCAGGGGACAGAAAAACAAAAAACTCCAGACGGCTGGAGAAAAAAAATAAAATCTGTAGGTATTCCAGACCATGAGACCACCCAGTCCCTTCTGGGCATTCTACCTAACATAAATGAAACAGTCCTCTTTGGATTTAGGGTTCTCATGAAAGGGATTGATGATGGTGGTCACGTAGACTTCTGCCTTTTAATCCATCCATCATTGTTGGAGCATCATGAAGCTTTGAGTAGGTGGAGGTGGCACAGGCTGCCACCACAAAGAAAGCGGAAAAAGAAACAGAAAAGAGAGTAGGGGTCAGTACGGATTTTTGAGCCACCATAAACAGTTATTATGAGGAAATTGAACATACAGAGTATCAGTATTAAGTTAAATTGAAGTTATAAAAAGGCCATGTTAAAGTAATGTGTTTTCAGCAGTGTTTTAAAGTGCTCTACTGTATC
This sequence comes from Polypterus senegalus, assembly GCF_016835505.1. Classification (NCBI taxonomy): domain Eukaryota; kingdom Metazoa; phylum Chordata; class Cladistia; order Polypteriformes; family Polypteridae; genus Polypterus; species Polypterus senegalus. Next base: position 178,133,191 of record NC_053160.1, on the reverse strand, counting down.
AGCCTGGCGAATTCCTATTGGCAGGCTATTCCAGATTTTAGGTGCATAACAGCAGAAGGCCGCCTCACCACTTCTTTTAAGTTTTGTTCTTGGAATTCTAAGGAGACACTCATTTGAGGATCTGAGGTTACGATTTGGAATATAAGGTGTCAGACATTCCGATATATAAGATGGGCGAGATTATTTAAGGCTTTATAAACCATAAGCAGAATTTTAAAGTCAATCCTGAATGACACAGGTAACCAGTGTAGTGACATCAAAACTGGAGAAATGTGTTCGGATTTTCTTTTCCTAGTTAGGATTCTAGCAGCTGCATTCTGCACTAGTTGCAAATGATTTATGTCTTTTTTGGGTAGTCCTGAGAGGAGTGCGTTACAGTAATCTAGTCGACTGAAAACAAATGCGTGAACTAATTTCTCAGCATCTTTCAGTGATATAAGAGGTCTAACTTTACTTATGTTTCTTAAGTGAAAAAATGCTGTCCTAGTGATCTGATTAATATGATTTAAAATTCAGATTACAGTCAACAATTACCCTAAGCTTTTTACCTCCGTCTTGACTTTTAATCCTAATGTATCCAGTTTATTTCTAATAGCCTCATTGTATCCATTATTGCTAATCACTAAGATTTCAGTTTTCTCTTTATTTAACTTGAGAAAGTTACTATTCATCCATTCTGAGATACAAGTCAGACATTGTGTTAGTGAATCAAGAATCAGGGTCATCAGGTGCTATTGATAAGTACAGCTGTGTGTCATCAGCATAGCTGTGGTAGCTCACGTTGTGCCCTGAGATAATCTGACCTAACGGAAGCATGTAGATTGAGAAGAGCAGCGGACCCAGGATAGAGCCTTGTGGAACACCATATCAGATATCATGTGTCTTCGAGTTGTAATTACCACAACTAACAAAATATTTTCTCCCTGTCAGGTAGGATTCAAACCAATTTAAGACACTGCCAGAGAGGCCCACCCATTGACTAAGGCGATTTCTAAGAATATTATGATCAATGGTGTCAAATGCAGCACTCAGATCTAAGAGGATGAGAACAGATAAATGGCCTCTGTCTGCATTCACTTGCAAATCATTTACTACTTTAACGAGTGCAGTTTCTGTGCTGTGATTTGTTCTAAAACCCGACTGAAATTTATCAAGAATAGCATGTTTATTGAGGTGGTCATTTAACTGCATAATGGCTGCCTTCTCCAGAACTTTACTTAAGAAAGGCAGGTTAGAGATGGGTCTAAAATTTTCAAGAGCCGAGGGGTCAAGATTATGTTTCTTAAGAAGGGGTTTAACTACAGCAGTCTTAAGACAGTCTGGGAAGACCCCGTATCTAATGACGAATTTACTATGTCCAGAATATTATCAATTAGCACGCCTGATACTTCTTTGAAAAACCTTGTTGGTATTGGGTCAAGGGCGCAGGTGGAGATTTTAATTGAGATATTATTTTTTGTAAATCAGGTAAATCTATCCTAGTGAAAGAGTTTAATTTGTTTATAACAGGATGCTGGGGTTTAGGAGGATCCTTAGTGTTGGAGGGATATACTATGTTATTTCTAATATCATTAATTTTTTGATTGAAAAATACAGCAATAGCCTCACAGGTTTTACTGGAAGCACTTACTAGCATTGTTATTTATAATCTTGGAGAAATAGCAGCGTCTCTCAAGACGGACAGTGTTATTGTATTCTGTTATTTTGACTTTTAATATTTCATGGTGGATAGTAAGTTTAGTCTTCCTCCATTTACGCTCAGCTCTCGGCATGTTCTCTTTAAATCAGACACTCTTTGGGTCTTCCATGGTATAACAATGCTAGAAGATTTTTTACTGTCTTTTCAGGTGCAACTATGTCAACAGCAGCTCTCACTTTAGTATTAAATCTTTCCACCTTACTATTTACATTATCCTCGCTATTATAGCTGGCACTATAAACGGACTGATTGCTTAGAATGTTTGTAAGTTTTAAAGCTGCTGCTGAGTCAAAGAAGCGTTTTTTAACAATATGCTTCTCATGGGTGTTTTTTATCATTATTTCTATATTAAAAAGTAGAAGAAAATGGTCTGATACACCAATATCAATGATCTGTTTTATATCAACTTTCAGTCCTTTAGTAATCACTAAGTCTAACGTATGACCTGCTTTATGTGTAGGCTGATTTATGAGTTGTCTCAAATCAAAAGAATCCAGGAGGTTCATAAATTCTTTTACTTTTAGATCACACTGATTATCTATATGAAAATTAAAGTCGCTATTAGGAGTGTGTCATAGTTAGTAATTAAAATTGACATTAAGTCAGAGAATTCCTCAAAAAGACACATTGAATTTTGGAGGTCTATACACGGATAATACTAGAACTTGAGAATCTCCATGGATAACAACGGCGAGATACTCAAAGGACTTGAACTTACCAAAACTGACATCTTTACATTTTAACCGGCTCGAGTAAATGTTTGCCAATCCGCCTCCCCTTTTTCCCTGGCGGTCTGCACGAGTAAAACTGTAATCCGGAGGCAGATTCGATTAAAACAGCCGCGCCGTCTGAGCTAAGCCACGTTTCACTTAGTGCAATAAAATCTATTTTTTTATCACTAATAAGATCGTTGATAAAAAACGTTTTGTTAGTTAAAGCTCTAACATTTAATAGTGCCATATTTAATGTTTCGAGGTGCAGAGATGAATACTATGTGCGTTATTGATATTTTGAATAGGAACTAAATTATTTTATTAGCGCCGCTCTGTGTGTATTTTTGTTTAATCTGTGATCTGTTTTATAGTTTTAATACATTGTTCCTCTAAAATAGTAATTTTAATTAGATTATTGGAGTTTACGCCATGTTTCCTAGATTTTCTACGTGCATTGAGATTGCTTATTACAGTATTAATGTTGTGCACTTTAACGGAAGATTCTATTAAACACTTATGTCCTAGCACAACAGTATCATTTCGGAAGGGGTTAAGAGCAGAGATAGATAGTCAAGATAAATGAATTACCTTCGATATGTTTTCGGAGAGGACCCGGGCGCCAAAACTGTTCGGATGCAGGCCATCACGCTTGAAGAAACGCGGCCTTTCCAAAAAGAGATTCCAATTGTTGATGAAACCGACATCCTTCTTCTTGCAGAAACCCTGCAGCCAGTTGTTCAATCCTAGCAGACGACTCTAGTACTCGTTGGATCGTCTGACTAGAGGTAGTGGACCCGAAACAAAGATCTTTGTCGATGGGGTCCTCTCCTTCGTGTCTTTAATCAAAGCTGCGAAGTCAGCCTTCAGGATTTCTGATTGTCGGTGCCTTATATCGTTTTCGCCGGCATGCAGAACGATTGCTCCAACTGCCCTCTCCTTGTGTTTCTCGTAGACTGCTGGCGCATGTCTCATCACATCTCGGACACGAGCACCGGGAAAACAAGAAACAAACGATTTTGCATTAGGGCATGCAACATTAAGGTTTCTAACGATAGAATCACCTACCACTATTACATCACCAGGGGCTGAAGGAGAACTGGGGACGCGAAAAGTGTCAAACCGGTTCTGAGATAGGATGCTCGCCTGTGCCGATGGAGGTGCTCTGGCCTTGAACCCCTGCCTGCATAGCTGAAATCCACTGATGTCATCAGCGGCGTCGCTCCTACGAGACGCGGTGGTGAGGTCGGCACAACGCAGGGTTGATGTTTCGCCGGTTACAGATGGCGGGCGGTTTATCCAGCAGCTGGGCCTTCAGATCTCTAAGGTATCTCCGTCGGGACAGGAGTTTCTGAATCTGTTCGTCGAGTGTCTGGAGTTCTTCAACTAAGATTTCAACGCGAGTTACCCCACCGTCGGCCATTTTCTGCTTCTGCTTCGTGCCATAGGAGGAATGAGAGAGAGAGAGGTTAGAGCCTAGAGTCTCACCGTTAGAGCCTAGAGAACAATGCATTTTATCAGTTAGTCCATATCTGTATTTATTCCCTTTATGAATATGCATTATGCATTTGTATGAAGAAGTCGTGAGTGGCCTAGAAGTACATAAGAGATGTATAGGATATGTATGAGGGAAGTGTGTCATAAGGTCTGCGGTAGGAGTGATGGATGCAATCAAGGTGGAGGTGGGATTACATCAGGGATCGTCTCTGAGCCCTTTATTTTCAATGGTGATGGACAGGTTGACAGACGAGATTAGACAGGAGTCCCCGTGGACTCTGATGACATTGTGATCTGTAGCTATAGTAGGGAGCAGGTTGAGGAGATCCTGGAGAGGTGGAGATATGCTCTATAGAGGAGAGGAATGAATGTCAGTAGGAACAAGACAGAATACTGTACATGTGTGTAAATGAGAGGGAGGACAGTGGAATGGTGAGGATGCAGGGAGTAGAGTTTAAATACTTGGGATCAACAATTCAGAGTAAAAGGGATTGTGGAAGAGAGGTAAAGAAGAGAGTGCAGGCAGGGTGGAGAAGTGATTTGTGACAGACAGGTATCAGAAAGAATGAAAGGCAAGGTCTACAGGATTGTAGCGAGACCAGCTATGTTATATGGGCTGGAGACGGTGGCACTGACCAGAAATCAGGAGACAGAGCTGGAGGTAGCAGAGTTAAAGATTCTAAGATTTGCACTGAGTGTGACGAGGATGGACAGGATTAGAAATGAGGACAATAGAGAGTCAGCTGAAGTTGGATAGTTGGGAGACAAAGTCAGAAAGGCGAGATTGTATTGGTTTGGACATGTGCAGAGGAGAGATGCTGGGTATATTGGGAGAAGGGTACCAAGGATAGAGCTGTCAGGCAGGAGAAAAAGAGGAAGGCCTAAGAGAAGGTTTATGGATGTGACGAGGGGGTTCATGCAGCTGATGGGTGTGACAGAGCAAGATGACGAGGACAGAAAGATACAGAAGACGATGATCCGCTGTGGCGACTCCTAACGAGAGGTGCCGAAAGAGGAAGAAGAAGATGAATATGCATTTTGAAGAAACAACTACTATCTCCTTCTCATCAGTCACAAGCCCCTATCTTTTATGAAGGATCACTATGCACGGCCTACAACACTGACATGGGTCTTGCGTTAGAAGATGTTGAAGGATGGGCCTGGAAGCTTTTCAATTCCATTTTCGCTTAACCTAAACGGGCTTTTTCATTCAGCAGGTATGTTGCATTAATACCAAATAATAAAACAGACAATGTTATATATGTCGATGTGTCAGAGTCCTTCAAGGAGTAGTTGTGTTATCTACTCAAAGCAGAAACCCACAATATAAAATAAAATCCATGAGGAAATGCCCAGTGAAATTTTAAATATTATGTACATTGGATGTACTAACTAACCAATTAGCATTTTTACTATTATTTGACGAGCTGCGCGTTTTTGCACCAGCATATTAAACAATGTAGTCTAATCTCAATTAATTAATGTCTATTGTGTGAAACACCTTTCATAGAGGGAGTTCATTATAATTAAAATATAAGAATTATATCAAAAGATAAAAAGGGCATAATTAGTAATTGCAATTTAAGTTTCAAGTGTTGCTCTCTTGCCTACTGAGATAGTTTATTACTTCAAAATTATTTAACCTGGTATTTATTATTTCACATTTTATTTTTAGTCACAGTGTATTGTTGTGGTCCGAGGAAATGACAGGCTTAAACAAGAATAAATTTGGGGGGTGTCAACCTGGCAGTCCCCATTCACTTAACGGTATGAACAAAAAAAGCTCTCGATGCCGTAAAAAGGAAACAAAAACTGTGGCTACCAGAATAACGAGGGTAGTGTGATAGAGGAGCTCCTTTTCTCTGGTTGCTCAGGAAGGAAAAAACAAGACAGAGTTACAGTTAGTGTGTGTCACACATGTGCTTAAGTAATCGTTTATCCAATTTTTCTAAAATCATCATTTCCTTGGGCCTCACCCAAGCTTAAGATGTATTAAAGTTTAAATTGAGCATTTGCACAGGCAGCGATATACCTCAGGACCCTATTCCGTTTTTGATAATTGAAGTGAGAGGTATTGTTTTTTTAACAATACACTTAATTTGTACTTTCCGCTTTTAGTGATATTTATGTGATAAATATGCTTAACAAGAAGGAGAAAATTTATTGTTACTAATTAGAAATAAACTGGATACATTAGGATTAAAAGTCAAGATGGAGGTAAAAAGCTTAGGGGTAACCGTTGACTGTAATCTGAATTTGAAATAGCATATTAATCAGATCACTAGGACAGCATTTTTTCACTTAAGAAACTTAGCAAAAGTTAGACCTCTTATATCACTGAAAGATGCTGAGAAATTAGTTCACGCGTTTGTTTTCAGTCGACTAGATTACTGTAACGCACTCCTCTCAGGACTACCCAAAAAAGACATAAATCGTTTGCAACGAGTGCAGAATGCAGCTGCTAGAATCCTAACTAGGAAAAGAAAATCCGAACACATTACTCCAGTTTTGATGTCACTACACTGGTTACCTGTGTCATTCAGAATTGACTTTAAAATTCTGCTTATGGTTTATAAAGCCTTAAATAATCTCGCCCCATCTTATATATCAGAATGTCTGACACCTTATATTCCAAATCGTAACCTCAGATCCTCAAATGAGTGTCTCCTTAGAATTCCAAGAACAAAACTTAAAAGAAGTGGTGAGCGGCCTTCTGCTGCTATGCACCTAAAATCTGGAATAGCCTGCCAATAGGAATTCGCCAGGCTAATACAGTAGAGCAGTTTAAAACACTGCTGAAAACACATTACTTTAACATGGCCTTTTTATAACTTCAATTTAATTTAATTTAACTTAATCCTGATACTCTGTATGATCAATTTCCTTATAATAACTACTCATGGTGGCTCTAAAATCCGTACTGACCCCTACTCTCTTTTCTGTTTCTTTTTCCGGTTTCTTTGTGGTGGTGGCCTGCGCCACCTCCACCTAATCAAAGCTTCATGATGCTCCAACAATGATGGATGGATTTAAAGGCAGAATTCTACGTGACCATCATCATCATCATCAAGCCCTTCCGTGAGAATCCTAAATCCAAAGAAGACTGTTTCATTTATGTTAGGTAGAATGCCCAGAGGGGACTGGGCGGTCTCATGGTCTGGAATCCCTACAGATTTTATTTTTTCTCCAGCCGTCTGCAGTTTTTTTGTTTTTTCTGTCCCCCCGGCCATTGAACCTTACTCTTATTCGATGTTAATTAATGTTGATTTATTTTATTTTTCTTACTGTGTCTTTTATTTTTCTATTCTTTATTATGTAAAGCACTTTGAGCTACTGTTTGTATGAAAATGTGCAATATAAATAAATGTTGTTGTTGTTGTAATCCTCGCCTATTCTGCTCCTCTTCTCAGTATCTTCATGTGGTATTTAGTTTCACTGCTCTACTGCCATGTTGTTTGCCTGCCATTAAATAGTTAGCTCAGATAAAGGAGCACTGGAATTATCACGTTGAAGGGTCCTTTTATCCGATTGGCCAGCCCAGCATGGAGTCATCTGTGGAATGGCCAATGGGGGAGGCGGCTAGCTGGCCGAGATCTCCAGGACTCTGACTGTGTCTGGATTGTCTGACTTCTTTTCTATAATCTGGCTGTGCTTCTACAATTAGCTGATGGACAAATAGTTGTTTTTCATTTACATTAATTTCTGTTTTTGAACAAATCTGTAATAGTTTGTATTTAGTGAGTGGTAGAAGCTATTCTTATATTTTTTCTTGAGAGTAGGTGTAGTGCTCTGCAGTGGTGCACAGTGCAGTTTGTACGGCTATATTGTATTTCTGTGGTGACCAATGATAAATTGGCCATCTAACTCTGTGAAGAGGGTCACTTGTTTTTTAGTTTTGTGTTACCCCTTTTTTTTATTTTTTTAAAAAAAAAAACACATTTTTACATTTACTTACTTGGCTGACAGCTTTATCCAAGGCAACTTACAACATTTATGATACAATTGGTTACATTTCTTTTTGTACCCCCAACCGATTGGAGCACAGGCAGGTCAAGTGACTTGCTCAGGGTCATACAATGTCACTATCAAGATTGGAACCCACAAAAGTCCAAAACCCATTGCACGCTCATCCTACTTGGAAGGGAGTCTTCTCTCGGAAATGTCCTTCCCTAGATTTATTTATTTTTTCTAAAATGTTTTATTTTTTTTTTTTTTTCTTGAGCTATTAAAGAGGCAAGGCTGTCTGTAAAAAAACTGGGCCTGTTAAAGCCTATGGATGCATTCCTTATGTGAGTTTGAACTATACAAAAATAAATTGTTGCTGTTAACATATGGCCATTGTTATTTGTCTCTTTATGACTCTCCTGTCGTTATGATAAAAATCCTCTTCTTAGTTCCCATTATGGTACCAATTTTCTTATTTGGGTTCCCAGATTAGATAGATAGATACTTTATTAATCCCAAGGGGAAATTCACATAATCCAGCAGCAGTATACTGATACAAAGAAACAATATTAAATTAAATAGTAATAAAAATGAAAAGAATTAAAATAAAATTAATGTTCGCATTTACTCCCTGGGTGGAATTGAAGAGTCGCATAGTGTGGGGTAGGAACGATCTCCTCAGTCTGTCACTGGAGCAGGACGGTGACAAAAGTCTGTCACTGAAGCTACTCCTCTGCCTGGAGATGACACTGTTAAGTGGATGCAGTGGATTCTTCATGATTGACAGGAGTTTGCTTAGCGCCCGTCGCTCTGCCACAGATGTTAAACTGTCCAACTTTAATCCTACAATAGAGCCTGCCTTCTTAACAAGTTTGTCCAGGCGTGAGGCGTCTTTCATCTTTATGCTGCCACCCCAGCACACCACCGCGTAGAAGAGGGCACTCGCCACAACCGTCTGGTAGAACATCTGCAGCATCTTACTGCAGATGTTTTAAAAAGTTTAAGTAGCCCAGAGGCACAGAATAGAGAAAGAAGTAATATGAAATAATCACTAAAAGATACTGAAATGTGCACAGTCTAGTATGAAGATATCACTGTAAAATGTTCAATAAGTGACACTGTCAGATCACATAAGGAGCTGTCAGACAACTGGGCATTTTTGTGAATGCTAAACTGAATTATGTACAAGACTTTATGCCAATAAGGTCTGACCAAAGGACATTACTGAAAATGTGAAACAACTGAACTGAATTATAAAGCCAATGCGTTTACATTGATATTAATTATTAATTATTTACAGTTTTTCTCGATTGCTAAAACACTAAACCCTATTGTCTGAACCAAATTCTCAGTTGCCTGAACCCACTTATTGAATCAGTCACACTTTTGGCAAAACCATAAGCACTTTTCACCTGTTTAGACACATCTTGTCAACACATTGTCATTGTGATGCACCTGTGTTGCATAATGGTGAGCACAGGTGGCAAAACACAATTAAAGCTCAGTTGTCACCTGGTTGAACACAACAACTCAAAATTTATCACACTTGTGGCTAATGATGTGAGGGTACATATTAAGCCAGAGCACTGTTTTGTGAGGCACTACAATGGAAAGAAGTCTAAGAAGAGGAGTTCGTGTGAGAGGAGGTCGAGCAGGTCAAGGTTGTTGAGGTGGTCGAGGTGGTCAGCGAGGACAGATGAACAGTAATATCTGATGAAATCAGAGCTACTGTGATTGACCATGTTCTTGCCCATGGTATGACAATGAAGGAGGCTGGACTAAGGGTACAACCAAACATCAGTAGATTCACTGTGTCCACCATAATCCGAAGATTTAGAGAAGAGAACAGGTAGTTACCTTTTTGACATTATAGTATGTAAATGCTGACAACAATTACATATGTACAATGACTGTACTATATACTGTACCACAGTAAACATGTTTCAGTACATCACTGTGCCAGTGTACTGTAGTATTGTAATGGAGGGTTAGTCTGACTGTTTGTAGGCCTATTCCATGTATGTATTTTTGTAAGTGCATGTTCTCTTTTTGTAGAATTGAAAGACTGCCACATGGGGGTGGTAGGACATCTATGTTCTCCCCACACCAAAAGACCCTAATTGTCGACATGGTCCGTGAGAACAACACCATTAAACTGCGTGAAATTCAGCTGAGGATCATTGAGGACCATGTGCATTTTGAGGGTATTGACAGTGTCAGCCTCTCTACTGTTGACCGTATCCTCAAGCGCAACAGACTGCGCATGAAACAGCTGTTCAGAGTGCCCTTTGAACGCAACTCTGATAGAGTCAAAGAGCAAAGATTCCAGTATGTACAGGTTGGTATATATCCAGACACATAAATGTTGGTTACTGTAAGTAGCGATTTACTGTAGTTGGCCTACATCACTTACAAAAATATATATCTATTCCTACAGAGAGTTATTGAACTGGATTCAATGGAAAACCTCCATGAATACATCTACATGGATGAAGCTGGGTTTAATCTCACCAAAAGGAGAAGGAGAGGCCGTAGTGTGATTGGCCAACGGGCCATTGTTGGTGTCCCTGAGCAGCGTGGTGGCAATGTCACACTGTGTGCTGCCATCAGCAATCATGGTGTTGTCCACCATCAGGCCAACCTAGGGCCCTACAACACTCACCAGCTCCTCATTTTCCTCAATCACATGCGAGATGCTCTGTTAGGGCAGCAGGATGAGCAGCCCATCTATGCCGTGGTTTGGGACAATGTGAGTTTTCACAGAGGCCTCCAGGTTAGAGAGTGGTTCAATATGAACCAAGGTTTTATCAATCTTTGCCTTCCACCGTACTCCCCTTTCCTGAACCCCATTGAAGAATTCTTCTCCTCATGGCAGTGGAAGGTATATGAATGCCAACCTTATACCAGGGTAAATCTCCTGCAAGCCATGGAACTGGCCTGTGGTGACATGGGTGTGGAGGCATGTCAAGTCTGGATACGGCATGCCAGGGGTTTTTTTCCCCCGTTGCCTGGCCAGAGAAAATGTGGCCTGTGATGTAGATGAAGTCCTGTGGCCTGACCCAGTACGGAGAAATGATGCTGTGCCGGAGTAATGCACTTCTTTTCTTTGTACTTCATTTGTATATTTTTGTACTTTATTTTTACGTACAAGTGCTACATGTAAATCATAGAATTTCTGTTTTTTTGCAGATTCTTTTTTCTATGTACAAGTGTTAAAAATGCCCAGGTATTTTGTTTTGCAACATGTATTTAGCCTAAATAAACATGTACTTCTACCGCTTCATGTCCTGAGCATTGTGTTTTCCTTTTTTCTATGTAGTGTTTAGTGACTACTCAGTAGAGTATTTAATTTAGATTGACTTGAGGCATGATTTGACAGCATAGTTCAGTTTTGAGCACAGATTGAAATGTTTTGGGGTGAAAATTTGGTTTTGCAAGAAGAGTCAGAGGTTTTGTGAATGTAGCTTGAAAATTGGGTTTTGTGTTCACAGTTTAGGAAAAAGGAGAGCAGCTTTCCAGGAATGTGTCTTAGCAATTGAGAAAAACTGTATTAGCATAAACACACAAAAAAAAGAATAGATAGTAAATCTTTTACCCCATAAGGGGCATTTATTTATCCAATCTCAAAGATTGGAGACAGCATTTTAAATGAGAAGGGACCAGAAGACGAATGCAAGAAAAGATTTGGGCCAATTTTGTTAAAAGAAGGTCAAAATACTATTTTAAACAAAAACTCAGCAATCAGAGAAAATAAAGCAAACATTAAAAACAGACAGACAGACAGAGAGAGAAAGAGAGAAAGAGAGAAAGAGAGAAAGAGAGAAAGAGACCGGAGATCCAAACTCAGAGAAAAGATGGCCACCAAAACTGACTGACTTTTAAACCTTTGAGCTAAGGGTCACGACCTCTGTGAACACGCCCCCAGCAACCAGAGAATGCATCATAGCAACAAGATACACAAAATGGAGGTGCCTGAGAGGGGGATAAAATGTCATTGCAGAAAAATAAAAGCAATTTATAAAGTTTGCTAATGTGCGTGAAAAACAAAAACAAACCTCAGATTTGAAATCTCTGCATATCAGAACTCCATAATTAATAAACAAATAATCAGAAACTCTACTAGAACTGGCATAATGAATTTTTATTAATCACAGATCATAACACTTGCGCTCATGCTTGTTTGTGGATTTTGTTTTGGTATTCTTTTCTGATTCTCTGGTTTATGGACTTTGTGATTTTATTGGAGTTTGCTTTTGGATTCTGTACTTAACTTTGCTAACCTTTCGGTTTACCGTTCTGATTTTTTTTTTGGACGGCTTTAACTCGTTTCGCTTTTTTGCAATAAAAAAATCTTTCACAAATATTCATTAATATTGTGTTGTTATTTGGGTTCGGGTTTTTGTTTATGGTTCCTCTTTCTATTTATCATAAATAATTCAATTTTGGATCCATTTAGTGTGTGCAGCCTGCTTCTTAAGTTTGACACTAGAATAATTTTATTTGTAGGCTGCATTGGAGAAGAGAGCTGAGACCAAATTTTTAAATGAAAACATGTTTTACTTGATGGGGTACGGGAACTGGTTCTAAAATACAGGGAGCACTCAGACTATGGTGTACTCTTGTCTTTGACATCAATGGGAACCTGCTGGTTTTGAAACTAATGGAGAAGGGTGGGGTTTTTTTGTTTCCTCCTCGCCATTTCTAACATAGAAGTCAGTCTTGGTTCCTATTAGCTTGCACAGGTGGAGCCCACTTCTTAAGTTTTGGGGCCACATAGGAGAGTTGAGCCCAAATCTTTTAATGTAAGTCTGCTTTCTAAGTGTAAAGATGGGATCTCCTCCTGGATTGCAAAGTTGTCTTTGATTTCTGTGTGAACCTGCTGGTTTTGAAACCTAACGGAGATCTGTGGGATTTTGATTCTTTTTTTATGATTCCCCTCACCATGTATCAGGTAGAATTCAGTCTTGGTTTGTTTTATCTTCATTCTATCCATTTCTATGACTGCAGGGGGTCCACAGTGTGCTATAATTGGGGTGATTGGGAGCATGTCCTGATTATCCATACGCACCACATGATGAACCACTCGGATTGGAACTGGTGACACCTCAGCAACACACTTGAACAGTGTGAGGTTTTTTATACAGTGGCTGAGGTGCCAACTTTTCCCTGCAAGTTGGAGGACCTTCTTGCACGGCTGGATGCAGATTAACGTCATACCCAAGATGAAGCAATTGAAGATTATGGGCCTTGCTCAGGGGCCCAATGGAGTAGAGTCACTTTTGGTGTTTTGCAAGATTCGAACTGGAGACCTTCCAATTGCTGGCACAGATCCCTAGCTTCGGAGTCACCATTCTGCCTGAGCCTGCCCTTTTAATTAGCTTGTTGGTTTGGTGGGTTTCTCTTGAAGTGATGTTACCATCCCAGCATACCACAGTGTAGAAAGACGCACAGGCCATCACCGAGTTATAGAAGATGTGAAAGATGTCACTTCCCACAGTAAAGGAATTTGGTCTCCTAAGGAAGAATAGCCTGCTTTGCCATTTGTTCTATAGTTCCTCTGTGTTATGAGACCAGTCCAACCTGTCATCAATGTGGACCCCCAAGTACTTGCAACAGTGCACCATCATTACATCCACTTCCTGAACAGTGACCGGACATAGTATCTCTTTGATACAATGAAAGTTAATAAGCAGTTCATTGGGTTTGCGTATGTTAAGTTACAAACAATTCTTTCTTCATCATGACACAAAGTTCTCCCCCTGCATAGGAGAGCTGAGGACATTTTTTTAAATGACAGCCTGCTTTTTAAGATGGAAGGAAAGATCTCCTCCTGATATTGTGGTGCAGTCAGACTGTACTGTTTTGTTTGACTTCTAGGTGAACTCGTTGGGTAAGCCAAGACTCAGTGTCCTAAAGTTAGTACAGTGGTGCCTCATAATTCAAACTTAATTCGTGTGAGGAGGTCATTTCATACAAATGATGTAGCTCAAAGTGCTTTACAAGATGAAGAAAGAAAAAAGAATAATATAAAAGCAAAATTAGACAATACTAATTAACAAAGAATAAAGTAAGGTTCGATGGCCAGGGGGACAGAAAAAAAAAAACTCCAGAGGGCTGTATAAAAAGAAAACAAAATCTGCAGGGGTCCCAAGGCCACAAGACCACCCAGCCCCCACTGGGCATTCTACCTAACATAAATGAACTCAATCAGTGCTTATAGTTTACAAGCTTCACATGGAAGAATTAGATGATGCTGGTCATGTGGACCTCCGGTTCTTCAATCCATCAATGTAAGGACTGCATGGTGCTTTGCTGAGGTGGTGGGGGCGCAGATCACCGCCACAGAAAACTGGAAAAAGAACAGCAGAGAAAGTAGGGGTTATTATGGATTGTGGAGTCATGATAAAAATGATAATTAAATATAGATACAGAACATCAGGGTTACACTAAAATGAAGTTATGAGAAAGCCATGTTAAAGTAATGTGTTTTTAGCAGTTTTTTTAAATGCTCCACAGTATTAGCCTGGCGACTTTCTGTCGGTAAAATATTCCAGATTTTAGGTGCATACGAGCAGAAGGCCGCCTCACCACTTCTTTTAAGTTTAGCTCTTGGAATTATAAGCAGACACTCATTTGAAGATTTAAGGTTTACAATTTGGAGTGTAAGGTGAAAGGCATTCTGAAATATAGGATGGAGCAGATGGTTTAAGGCTTTGTAAACCATCAGCAGTATTTTAAAGTGGCACATGTAGCCAGTGTAGTGACATCAAAACTGGTGTGATGGGCTCATATTTTCTTTTCCTAGTTAGGATTGCAACTGACTGATGTCTTTTTTGGTGTGGTCCTGAGAGGAGTGCTTTACATTAATCTAGCTGACTAAAAACAAAAGTGTGAACTCAGTTTTCAGCATCTTGCAAAGTGATAAGGGATCTAATTTTTGCTATACAAGCAGTCCCCGGGTTACGTATGAGACAGGGACTGTAGGTTTGTTCTTAAGTTGAGTTTGTATGTAAGTCGGAACAGGTACATTATTTTAAGAAATGCTATTGTTGACCGACTGTAACCAAGTACTCTGCCAATGAATGATGGAGTTTCACCTCTCTCTGACCTATTTATTATTTCTACTTTATTTTCCATGGTGATGGTTTTTCTCTTCTTTACTGTATCACCAGCACTTGCATCAGATTTGTGTTTCAGACACAAAAGGTCAAGATGAGCTCTTCTGTACAGTACTGTACACGCTATCACAGCAGGAAGGCACCCGTTGTCAACACGTCTGATGTACTAACAAGAGACAACTTTCTGTTATGTGCATAACAGTACAAGCAGGCTTACTATCGAGAATGAATCGGGGCAGCAAGAGGCGATTCACCATTCGACCACCACACAGTCATCTCAACTACAGTATGCTGCTTGCAGTGTCTGCCCACCAAGAACGAACACGGTGCCGTCAAAAGCAGGTAGTGACTCCCCTACCACCGGCTCCATTCAACAGGCAGCCAAATGAGGCACACTACAATGCTATCCCCTGCCACCCCGTTCACCCTCAATGGCCTCCGTTCAGCCACAAACAGGTCACCGCTTGGAGCAGTACCAGCTGCCCACCGAGAACAAACGGTGCAGCCAGTGTGGTGGGCGGGCAGTGAAATGCCCCCTCCACTCCATCCAGCCTGAGTCCAGTCAGGAGCAGTAGCTGTGGTAGCATAGTGGGTAGGCAGCGAACTACCTCATCAAGCCTCCGTCCTGCACACGAGCGATAGTTGTGGCCCCGGTTACTATGGACCATGGGCCACTGCTTGCTGCCTGGAGCCGCCCGAGGGACACTACACTGCGCGAGCAGCAAAATCGCCCCCTTCCAGGCTCCGTCCAGCCACCGCTTGTAGCTTCCCCAGGCCGAAGATGACGGAGTGGTAGTTACCGAGGCGCATGCGTCACAGCTGCAGCCCCATTCGTAAGTTGTAGGTCGGGTGTCCGTAACCTGGGGACTACCTGTATTTCTTAAGTGGAAAAATGCTGTCCTAGTAATCTAATTAATATGTGATTTAAAATTTAAGCTGATAGGTTAGGTCAGAGTCAATTACCCCTAAATTCTTTACCTCCGTCTTGATTTTTTAATCTAATGGATCAAGTTTATTTCTAATACCCTCATTTTATCCACTTTTGCCAATTGAGAAAATTACTACTCATCCATTCAGAAACACAATTAAGATATTAGGTCAGTGAACCAAGAGAGTCGGGATCATCAGCCGCTATTGATAAATACAGTTGTGTGTCGTTACCATAGCTGTTGTAGCTCACGTTATGCCTTGAGATAATCAGACCTAATGGAAGCATGGAGATCAAAAAGAGCAGCGGACCCAGGATAGAGCCTTGTGGAGCACCATATAGAATATCAGGTGTCTTTGAGGTATAATTACCACAACTAACAAAGAATTTTCTACCTGTTAAGTAAGACTCAAACCAATTTAAGAAATTACCAGAGAGCCCACCCACCAACGGTGATTTATAAGAATATTGTGATCAATGGTATCAAACGCGGCACTCAGATCTAGGAAGATGAGAACAGAAATACTGTACATGTAATTGAAGGTAAAAATAACAATTAAATACCCTAAATAATAAATGAAACCATGAAAACAATACATAAAAAATGTAATTAATGTATAATACAATGCATATTTCATTTACTCTACCTTAGTGATGAGTGGTGGTGTCCCGTGATGATGCCATCATTAATAGATAGCCCAAACACACTATACTGTAAATAAAACGAAAAAAGCACTGAAAACACACAAGCGTAACACCAAAGATGCCTTCACAGCGAAAGCGAGAGACGACTGTTGTGGGGTTTTTTTCACTGTGCGCACAATTTGAAGCATCATTCGAAATCCAGATCAAATTTCTCTCGAATTTAGCATTCGAACTCTGGAATATTTGAAGTTAGAATCTATCAAAGTACAAGGCACCACTGTAACTTGGTATTTCAAACTAGTCAAGCCCAACATGAGGCCAGATACGACTTGAGATGGTAAGCATTAAGTGATTTCAATGATGGTGTTCTTCTAAGCGCCTCCAGATGCTTTATATTAAATATGAGATTCTTTCTGCAATCTTGAACATTCATATCATCCCACTGTCATATTGAAGTGACTTTCATGCAATGCAATACACTAGGCTGCCTGTCTCTCCTCACTAAGTCTGATGAAGGACTCTTTTACTTGTTACGTACCTAATGATTTCCCCATTAAGGTATTCTTAATGGATTATAATCACTGTATAATACAAGCTTTCTACATGGAGAATTCATAACTGATACCACATGAAAGTTGAAAATAATGATATGGCATATAACATAAATCAAGATTGAAAAAAAAAAAAGAAATACATATATAAAAATCTCAATATATTAAAAAATCCAGTTTATCCACAAGGATGCACAAGACCTCCTGAGAAAAAAAGTAATAAAATACACCCAAATGTTACCAAGTGGTAGTGCATGTGAACAAATCAAAATGATGTCTCAAGATGATGCTAAAAATTGCAAGCATATCAGAAGATTGATAAAAAAGAAATACATATATAAAAATGAAATTCCTTCAGTTAAAAAATCCAATTTAGCCACATGTGTGTCCAAAACCTCAGCAGAAAATGTACAAAAATGAATAAAATACACCAATAGTAACAAAAACAGATAAAAACCCGATTAATATTTTACTAATTAGTCTCAAAAACAGGCCTCACCCCAGACAGCCAGACCTCAAACTCAATAGGCAGGATTTTATAATTCAAAAATACTTTAAATATTCAAAATTCCATGAATTTTTTCATGGGAGAGACTCGTGATCAGACAAAAAGATTAGACAAAAGGTGTAATCTGGCGATACAATAAAATGGTTACACAAAGTGGTTGGGAGAAAAATTGCTGTCTTTCTATTTGAACTTTGAATGAGGTGCACTGATCAAGACAACCTCCTATTAACCATTTCATGGAGCCAACATCTCTGAATCCCATGTCTGGTGTCACTTTAAGGTCTCTGCCGATGGTAATTTTCCAATCTGCAAGGGCTGACGGCTTTTCCACCATCAACGTCACATCCAATGTCCGTTCACCTGGGCTCGCCTCTTCCTGCCAGAACTCCATTTAACCGGACGTTCTACCACCTTGAGTGCCAGACTCCCATCTGAAAAGACGTTTCTTTAACGCGGTTAATTGTGTTATTTTTGTGTTTTTTGAAGTTCACTTATAGAGGGTTTCCACACAGGTGCCCTAACACTCCATACTGTGTCTTCTTGTTCTAACACTGCACATTGCCTGTGTAGATTTTGCACGTTTGTCCCATGTCTGCATGAGATGATTTCAGTTGATTTTGATTTGAACTTTATCGCATCCCCAAAGATGTGAAGGTTACGTTAATTCCAAATTAATTATAAATTAATCCAGTGTGGGTGCATGCATGAATGGACCCTGGCATAGACTGGCATCCTGTTTAAGCTTAGTTTCAGTCTGTGCCCTAAATTGGATTATGTTATATTAGCTTATTCTTCCATGACTGGCCCTGTGTAGTTTCTCTGATGTAATTAATTGATTAATGCATATTTTATAATCTCTTCCAGTTTTTGGGTTAATATGTTTGCTGCCTATGCTGTAAGAAAAAAAATAATAGTATTCATTTTCTTATATGAGTGGCTAGAGAGTTAAAAAAAATGAAAATACACTCAGCTTCAATACCCAGACAGAGTAAGTAAACAGCAAAATACACTCACTGTCTGGAAATTTGAAACTAATGAGGTGTGGGTTTTGTGTTTAGGAGAGAAAACCGACTTAAATCTGCTGATAGCTGGATATCTGAACAGGACATGCACAATTTAATGCTGCGGAATAACATGTTAGGTGTGGCAATGCTGTAAAAAACGTTCACCATTAGTTATTAAATGGGACAGAAAGACTTTACAATAACAAATGGACTACTTCTGTTTTTTTCTTTTTCTAATCAATTTCTTTTTCAATGTGCTGAGTTAATATGATTCCA
Organism: Polypterus senegalus; assembly: GCF_016835505.1. NCBI lineage: Eukaryota > Metazoa > Chordata > Cladistia > Polypteriformes > Polypteridae > Polypterus > Polypterus senegalus. Next base: position 178,114,310 of record NC_053160.1, on the reverse strand, counting down.
ATTAACAGAAGCAAGGTCAGACTATTTGTGGAAATTTGGATACACTTCTTATTAATGTCACTAACGGAATCCAGAAAGCCTTCATTAACAAAAAAAAAGATCCAACTTCTGAAGATGAAACTAAATTAGAGCTTCAACAGAGAATTCTTTTTAATTTGTTCTATGAGTCTAATTATGAGAAAAGCCTTCCTGACCTTTCAAGAGGCACATTCAAAGGGATGCTTCCTTATAATTAAATGGCAGATAATAAAATGGAATACAGACCTAACAAAGTCTCTCAATGTATTGTTTTGTGTTATTGTCAGTAAATAGACTGTACTTTTCCAAGAAAGTCATGTCGTATAAGTTCAAATTTAAATTTTAATGAGCCTTGATTTTCGTTTTAAAAGCGCTATTCTCCTTCAGAAGTGCCTGAGAAACTTATTTAATTTTCATCGGTATTGGAAGTCATTATTATGCAAAGGCTATCAGGACGTTTTAATGTATATTTTTCATGGGGCACTTTGATTCTCAACTTTCATAGAAACTAGATTTAATATACTGCTTGAATAGATGAAATATGTGTAACTTCATCTGTAGCCAGGGTAAGATGTGTCTGCATTACCTAACCAACCTGACATTTAAAGATGTGCTACATAGATAGACAGAGAGATATGAAAGGTGCTATAAGAAATAATAGATAGACATTAAGGGTGCTATATAAAATTATAGATGGATATGAAAAGTACTACATAAAATAATGATAGATATTTATTTTAGTGTTGTTGGTAGGTGTATGAGCCATTTTCCTAGTTCTATAAAATTTATGAATATTTATTAGATGACAATGCATAATCTATGGGAGGTTCCTAAAACCCCCGTAAATAGAATTGCATTGGTATATTCTTGCCATATCTAACAACTTCAAGTAAACATTACTGTTCAGTTAGTGACAGCCTTTCCATGTGTAAGGTCTAAGTGTAGAGGCATACGGTTTTTAACCGTGCTCGTGCCCGTTAATGTGCTTGATGGCCTACGGGCTCTTTGAATGTGTGAAGTAACACGTAAAGAAAACTTGTTTATTTAAGTACCATACCGTACGCTTAAGGCGTATAGAAGAAGAAATTAAGAATCTTTAAGTATAGAAATAACTAAAGTTTTTCAAGAAAAGCTAAGTTTATAGTAGAAGATACATTTTTCCTGTTTTTCGCCTTTTATTCTACGTATATAACTACTTTTTCCTTTATTCTTGTGTGGATTATTTGCCTTTAACTTTCACTAAATATTTTTTAAATGAACTTTGAGAATTCTTTCGACACGCGTTTTACCGGTGCCTGATAATACCTTATATTCCTGCAGCTACAGTAGAATTACATCGATAGATAGATACAGTAAATAGGAAAGGCATGATTCAAAGTGACCTATAGTATACGGGACGACATCCCAAACCTTTATACGAGTCTTTGTGCTTTGTCTTTCACAGATTGGCGTAGTCGGTGGAATAGTCCTAGAGAGAGATGACTGAAGAGCAGAACCTCAATACGGTTCTTGGAACCATTTTAACTGAACTACAGGTGGTGAATTCAGAAGCAGTGGCCACCCGGGAGAAACTGGCTCAGGCAGAAGCCATATCGCCGCAGCGGAAGCAGTGAAGTCAGAGGTAGCTCGGCCATCCCCTACTCCGTTAGTTTCACTGACGAATGGAGATGTTCGACTTCCAAAAGGTACGTTCAGTTGTCTTACTTTCTCCTGGAGAATAAGAAAGAGAGGCATAGGCATTTCTTGTCCATTCCCTTTGATTATTATTTTCCCACAGCATCTGGCCCATTGGCTGCCCCCTCCCACCTCCTATTTGCATGTGTGTGACAATGATGTTCCACAAGGACCTCTCCTGGGTCCACTGCTTTTTTCGATCTCCATGCTTACATTAGGCCCACTTATCTCAAGACATAATGTGAGTTATCACAGCTATGCTGATGACACACAACTGTATTTATCAATAGCGCCTGATGACCCCAACTCTCTTGGTTCACTGACACAATGTCTTACTTGTGTTTATGAGTGGATGAGTAGTGATTTTTATCAAACTAAATAAGGAGAAAACAGAAATCTTAGTGATTGGCAAAAATGCATATAATGAGTATATTAGAAATAAACTTGATCCTTTAGGCTTATTAGTAATGACAGAGGTAAAGAACTTAGGGGTAATTATTGACTGTGAGCTTAATTTTAAATCACATATTAATCAGATCACTAGGACAGCATTTTTCACTTAAGAAAAATATCAAAAATTGACACAGCAGATCAGCTTTTTCCATATCTTCCTGTCTTCTGCATGTTGCTCTGTCACACACATCACCTGCATGTCCTCTCTCACCACATCCATAAACCTTTCTTAGGCCTTCATCTTTTCCTTTTGCCTGGAAGCTCCATCCTTAGCCTCCTTTTTCCAATATACTCATCATCTCTCCTCTGCACATGTCCAAACCAATGCAATCTCACCTCTCTGACTTTGTCTCCCAACCATCCAAACTGAGCTGACCCTCTAATGTCCTCATTTCTAATCCTGTCCATCCTCGTCACACCCAATGCAAATCTTAACATCTTCAGCTCTGTCTCCTGTTTGTTGGTCAGTGCCACCATCTCCAATCCATATTACATAGATGGTCTCACTACCGTCCTGTAGACATTCCCTTTCACTCTTGCTGATGCCTGTCTGTCACAAATCACTCCTGACGCTCTTCTCCACCCACTCCACCCTGCCTGTAGACTCTTCTTCACCTCTCTTCCACAATCCCCATTACACTGTACTGTTGATCCCTCCTTCAGCAACTGACCTCCCTCTCATTCACACATATGTATTCTGTCGTGGTGGTCCTACTGACCTTTATTCCTCTCCTCTCTAGATCAGATCTCCACCTCTCCAGGGTCTCCTCAACCTGCTCCCTACTCTCATTACAGACTGTCATCAGCAAACGTCTTACACCACTTCTCTCTTCTAACATTACATTTGCAATTTTTATCAAACCCATGCGAAAATTTCCCCTTGGAGATTAATAAAGTATATCAAATATCAATATCAAAAATATATTGTAGTGTATACGCTTGTCTTAATTAGTGAAATACAAAATAAAGTTACACCTTTTATTATGATAAGCTGTATGGGTATGATGGCTCTTTTATTGGGACTGATATATCAGATGGTTGTTGAATCATCTCATCTACCGTTTTCCTCTTCAGCCATCAGACCGGAAGACAGTGACCTGGAACGAGAACAGGGGGCTCACTCTTCCTCTCCTATGACCCAAAATCTCCTCAGAGAAGAACAGTGGCATCGTGTATGGACCAAATCGTGGAAAGCGGCACAGTGGTGTCAACAGAATTCATTCCAATAGCTATGCACTATGGTAATTATAATTTTTTCATATTCTAAAATTACCATTAATTAACAGCTTGTAGCAAAAAATGTTATTTTTTTTGCAGATATGTGCAATTCATTATTCAGAAATGGTGCCAAACAAGTTTTATTAATGGTGTTTGTTTACAAGACAATGCTAATGCAATGATTAACAATATTATTTTTCCACCATTACTTTGTTAGCATGAGAATTTGAAAAACAAAAAAAAAGTTTATGTTAATTATTCTGTCCTTTTACAGAATTGATTTGAACTGGAGGGTTTTTATTCTTCCTGTTTCTCTCTTTATCCAGGATTTAAAGTTTTGATGAGATGGAGCTCATCCTATTCCCTTCAGGGATTAATAAAATACATCATCATCATCATCATCCCGTAAATGTCAGGTGCCAAGCAACAATCAACCCTGACTGTGACACCATTGCGTGATGGGAACGTTACCTGAGACACCCAAACTCGCTTTGGTTTAGAGTAAGGAGTCAGCTGAAGGAGGACATCTGTCGAATAACAGGAAGGAAAACATGAAGAAAATCCACATAGAAGCAGAAATATTGAGTAAGCTATATACGTCCAGTGACTGCGATTTCCATTGAGGTCTCTGGAGAGAAACAGAAGCACAACTAACCCTCCCATTTTTAATATTTATGCTTTTATGATTTATCAGATCAGAAATATAAGGAAAAGAATGATAGATGGGCGCCCATAGGAATAAACAATCAAATAATGATACCCAATGAATTTCCCCTTGGGATTAATAAAGTATCTATCTATCTATCTATCTATAAGAGATCTCCTTAATATCTTTTAGGCTTCTCCTAGTACTAGGGTGTTGTACCGTGTTAACCATTATGAATTTAGTGAGAAGTCAAGCAAAATGACACCTTTTATTGGCTAACTAAAAAGATTACTATATTCAAGCTTTCGAGGCAACTCAGGACCCTTCTTCAGGCAAGATGCAATTACCCAGAAAACAATGAGATCAGACAGAAATAAAATGGAGACGTGTTCTTTTGCCTCGTGCTTCTCAGCTGCTTCTCCTGAGAAAAAAATACCCCAGTAGCCTTGCAAGTGTCTTTGAGTTTCAGCGGAGATCTTGGCCAAGTCACCCAAGGGGCTGAGATTTTCCAAGGTGTTCCTTGACATTTTATTTGCAATTTGAAAGTATTTGCATTAAATACTCAGTAATGCATGGTGAAGCATATTTACTTTTGTTGGTGGTAATACAGCACTTTACTACAAATACAAAATTGAAAGCCTTGCTTCAGAATAACACTATGAGTTTCTGTGATTTACGATGCTGTGGTCTAATTACAGTAGACCCCTACAAAGTCGTGGTTCAGAGTTTGTGGCCTCAGTCGATCGCAGATTTTACTAATAGTTGTTAGCGGAAACCACAAATATTCTCCGCAATTTTTTATGGCATTTTTCGTGGCAATACTGTACTGTAAAGAAAACAAGAAGCAACCGTAGAGGAAAACGTGGCTTGGGATGGTGAAAGTAGCCAATCCGAAAGCACTATTCATTTCTCCTTGCTGCTGATTGACTGCTGCCCTGTGACGTATCTCCGGCTGAGTGTTCTTGTGTTTTCTGTTTTCTTCTTCTTAAAGCTCCAAGATGCTGCCAAAATGCCCTGCACCTTCTAAGGCTTCTGGCAATAAGCCTATATGCCAGAAGAAGTTTAAGACACTCCAGGAGAAAGCTGAACTACTGGATTTGCTCCGGTAACTAAAAAGTTATACTGCAGTAACGCTCCATTATGGCATCAGCGAAAGCATAAAGAAGAATGAGGCAGCGATCAGGAGTACCGTATCAGTTTTTGTGATAGTGCCAAAAAGGTAAAGACCGTAAGAATTAGGAATATTGTTAGGATGGAATCTGCCTTGGCATTGTGGATCACCGAATGAAGGAAGAAGAACATCCCCTTGGACGGTAACATCATCCATGAGAAAGCACGGAAACTGTACCAGCAGTTTGCTACAGGAAGAACAGGCACCACCCGAGGAGCTGTAAATCCTCTGCCTTGTACTGCACAGCTAATTCATCATCATTATCAATAGCATTCATTATTGGTGAGTACCTGTACATTTTACTGTATTTTTATTGAATTAAATTATTACATATTTACCCTACTTATAACAAAGAAAACAACAGTGCATGCCAAACAAAATGCACTTGCATGAGTTACAGTACATTTAGCGGTAACATCGGTATTTTACATTCTAGCACTGCGGGAGACATAGCAATACAGTACTGTACAGTATACAGGTTTACCTTTATATTCTTTTTTTTTAGGGTAATGTATTAAGCCGAGTTTGAAATGAAACTAAAGTGTTTTGGGGGCATATTCAGGGTTTAAACTATAAAAATAGACATTTTTTTAACCACAACCAAAATTTGCGTTTTTTTTTCGCAATTCGCGGGTGTTCTAGGAATGTAACACCCAGCAAATTTCGAGGGTGTACTGTAGATCTAACTCTTACTGGAAAATAAGGAAGGCAATATGACATTAGACTTCAAGCCCTGAGGTTATGTGTTTTTATCCCACTGCTGACACTATGTAACTCTGAGCAAGTCATTTCATCTCTCTGTTTTCCAATTGGAAAAACAAAACAAATGTAACCAATCATATCACAGATGTTTGTAAGTCATCTTGGATAAAGTCATCGGTAAAATAATAAATAGAAAATATGAAGTCTCGAAAGAGATTACAACAATGTTAGAACGAGATCTTTAAAAAATACGTTTTTCAAACCAAATTCTCAATTTTGACTCCGTTTACCTCAGTTGTATCTCATGCCGCGTTTTTGTCTAAAGCTACTTCTCCTGAAGAATTTTAGGAGAAATGTCTATGACAAAGTAGATTCTTAAATGAAACAAACATGAGAATCTCTTTATAAGTCTCATGAGCCATCAAAGATCAGCCTTTGAGAAGTGACATTTCCCCATAGGAGAACATTAAGTATTGAATTATTAAACTAACTCTTCAGTTGTAATAAGTAGAAAATGTAAAAACTTTAAAAACAGTTGGCTAAGTCTCCAAACGCACCTGAATGTTAAGCCGTGTGTGTATTTCCTTAATGGTTTTTGATATTTTATAACGTTATGTATTATTGTTATTGTCCTTTTATTATTATTCTTCAAAGCACAGTCATTGGAATTGAGCAACTAAGCATTTTACTCCATATTGTAGTGGATGTATAATTTGTATGTGACAAATGAAATTTGAGTTGAATCGACTTGTTTGTTCTTTTCCCTGTCCAGGTGATCCCACGTTTTCTTTAATTCAGTTGAGGTCAGGGCTCTGAGGGGGCCCATTTAATAGAGTTACGTGCTCCATTTATAAACTTCTACTCTGAGTGTTACTTGCAGTGTGTTTGAGGTCATTGTTGGGATGAATGGTGAAGTAAATTTTTCCAAAGGTACAGCATGACGTATCAAAGCTTCTTCATTTGAACAGTTATCATTCCATTGATTTTGACCAGAGTAACAGGAATGCCAACTTAAAAATACATTTATTAAGCTTGTGTAAGGGAAAATAATATCGAGCATACTGCCTGATAAATATTTTTTTATTATTAATATCTAGCAATGGAAATGTTTAACTCTTAGAGGACTGAATATTTTTTTTTTCCAAGAACTCAGCTTTCGTAAGCACACAAAACAATGGTTTCACACATAAACCAACATAAAACATCTGTTGCTGCATGCTGTGGCTGTGATCAACACATATTTAAAAAAAAGCTTGTGATAGTACAATCGACTGGCCACCTGCGTGCTCCTGCCACACTGAATAAGCTCACGCCTTCTGGGGCACGTTTTCCAATAATACTGCATGAGTGCAACAATGTTTTCTGATTGGTACTATTCAGGTCATAAAATGATTTCTTCAAAATGCCACATATATTTGTCTCCTTTTTATTCTGGTGCTGCGCTAACATCGTGCACCAGAAAGCGTGAGCTTATTCAGTGTGGCAGGAGCACACAGGTGGCCGGTTGCTTGTACTATCACAAGCTTTTTTTTAAAATGTGCGTTGATCACCGCCAGCATGTTGTAGCACAAAGTAACTGGCCACCTGCATGTTCTTGCGCGCACTGAATAAGCTCCTGTTCTGACTCTAAGTAAGAGCGCCAGCATAAATTCAAACATGATCTGACAATTTTCGTTTTCAAATAATATTGCATTACTGCGACGTTTTCTGATTGGTACTATTCGCGTCATAAAATGATTTCTTCAAAACGTAACATATATTTGTCTCTTTCTTTTTTTTAAAATGTGCGTTGATCACCGCCAGCATGTTGTAGCATGGGGATAGAATAGCCGGCTGCTTGCAGCTTGTCTTTATCGGTACATTTAGAGGACAAAAGACACTGGCGGAGGGGTGCGAAAGGTTTTAAGGTGGGCCGGATCTACGAGTTTTTTCGTAGACTTTGGTAATTCTAGTGCCAACTACAGTTACCAGGCTGGTAAGAATAAACATAAAAAGGCTATGGATTAGACTTGAGGCCTTCTGTTAAGGGCTACATAATAAAGAGCCTAATAGGGTCACCCTAGGACCCTACCAAGACAAAACACCTCACGGTAACATGAACCCACCTTTTATATGATGGCAGAGTTTTAGAGCATGAATTAGAAAGCTAGAAAGACAAACACGTGCAAGGGGTTTAACAATTATTTCCTTTGATGAAGCCATAGGGAAAAGCAAATCTTTTAATTAAATACCAATGATATCTGAAATATGAAAAAGGGAAGAATAAAGAATGGAAGAACACAAAGTATCAAATATATAAAAAGAAAATCCATACAGGTTTCCAGTTCCCTTTCTAGTATCCGAGGTGGCTCATTCACTGGCCAACCACTCTATCAGCAGTACCCAGCAATCAGAATTCTTCCAACTGACCCCCCAAGCACGCCTATTCTCTTCATTTTTATAACTTCTTCTTACCCGCTGGAGCCCATGCCCCTGTCACCACCCAGTTCTGGTTTCAGATGACCTTAGACCAAGAGGCAGCTTTACACCTCATCCTTGTGTTGTTTTATGATTTAACACCCCCACCACACCTCTTTTTGCTATTTTTGACATTTTAGTTCTCTAAAACTATAAATACATCATCATAAGATTCATATTATCTCATTTTAAAAAAAACATGCAAGATAAAATGAAATGATTCTAATATGCATTGTTCATTAACTGTTAAATTAATGTTTATATATACTGGAATTACAATAAATTAGACTCTGGAAAAACACATAAATTCTTAAGAGAAACTAAATTTTGAAGCATGGGTATTTTTGGTTAACCTTAAAAAACAATAATTGTGGTACAGAAAGTAGAACAATACATTTTCCTCTTTCAATTTAAATTTTTTTTAAGATGAGTGGAATCCTAAAATAGTAAAATGTTATTTTTAAATGCTTATACTGTAAAATATGGTCTGTATTAATGTGTAATGATTTATTATAATTTATAAATGATTAATTTTAATATTTGTATTTTGTTTATATTTATACTAGAGGTGTAAGCCCCTGCGCCTTTGGCGCCCAACCCCCAGTTGCAGCCAGAATATTAGTAAAATCTGTAAATGTACAAAAGAAAAATTATTATTTATAAGGGGTTCACTCACCAGCTCCCCCAGCTTGCCACTTCGCGTCACTGCCTCATGAAGAGGGGGGCTGACACACCCCAAGAAGACGCGTTGCTCCTCGAAAACCCCCTCTTAAACAGTGATACAATGGGAAACAAAGTTTTTTTTTTTACCTCCTCTTTGCTCGATCAGCTGCTGGCTTGGTGCTGCTACTGTGCCACGTGATCTGCATCTCGCGCAACGCTTCAAACATTTAAAAGCCTGTACAGCAGCTGTCCTACTCTTTGGCTTTTATTTCTGGCCCCAGGTGTGGTTAAATCTCTTGGTATAAAGTCTCGTCTTGCAGGACGTGAGTTCTTGATATTTTTTAGTTTATAATGTAAAAATGGAATAAGAGGCTGAAAATCTAACAACATCACTTTAAAGTTCGACAAATTCTGAAAAGAATAATACCAAACATATATATGTAGGTTTGAAAATAAGCCCGATTTAAAGTGTGACAAAAAAGTGACATAAAAACGTGACATAAAATCTTTGCACAAAATCGTTGAACTTTTAGGCTTAGGATTTTATATATAGAGAGTATATATATATATATATATATATATATATATATATATACTGTATGTATATATATATATATATATATAAATAAATTGCGTGTTGTCCCTTTAATTGCACTTTTATTCATTTAATTTTGTGGGTGGAGCCCCAGGAGGCGGGGCCATCCTGAAATGTACTCCTATTTTTATATTTTAATTTATTTTAATCAGACGCAGATAACATTTCATACAGCCAAGTCAAATTTAACAAATCAAAGCAAAATTCGACCCACACCCAAGAGAAAGAGAGAGCCAGCAAACTGAGGTATTTTATAAAAGGAGCAAGAAAAGAAGGGTATTCTTTTCACCAAACTTGCAGCTTATTCTAAAGTGTTACTGATCAGAACCTTCCATATTTTAAAAAGGTTTGAACAGTTCCTTCAAGTGAGAATTTGAATTTTTTCCAATTTCAAACAGTGTATAACATCAGATACCCACTGAATTAAGATTGGTGGGGTTCAGCCAGATAGGTCTACATGCTAGTAGTGTTGTAAAGGAAATGATAGTTTGTTTGTCCTTCTTCACTTTAAGCCCATCTGGGAGCCCACGAAACACAACTGTTAATGAGTTCAGAGTGATTGTGTCACCAAGTCTGTTCTGATAGGCATGCAAAGGTTTTTGTCCAAAATGTTGTTAATTTGGTGCACACCCAGAACATTAGGCTCAGTGAGGCTGGAGCTTGATTGCAATGATCACAGGTTGATTCTTGTCCTGGAAACATTTTGGACAATTTGAAATGAGATAAATGTTCTCTATAAAAGATTTTAAGTTGAATGACTTAATGCTTTGCGCATATGGAGCTCGAGTGTGTTCTGTGCATGGCTGCCTTTCACTCCTTTTCTGAAATATGAAGCCACTGTCTCATGGCTACATGGTGTCAGCAGTGGGATTTAAACATACAACCTTAAGGTTTGAAGTCCAATGCCTTAACCATTATGCCACCCTTTTCTTCTAGAAAGAGAGTGCTTTAATTGGATCACAATAATCTAAATTACAGCAGCTAAATCATATTATTCAGACACAAGGACTACAGTTTTGTAATTATAGTAAAGTTTTTTATCATCACGAACAGCCGGAAATAAATTTCACCACACAGCATGCAATGCAAATACTTTCAAATTGTAAAAAAGTCAAGAAACTACTTGGAAAATCTGTGACCATTATGTGACTTTGCGGAGATCTCTGCTGAAACTGAAAGAGGAGACCCTTGTGTGAATCTGAGAAGCATGAGACAAAAAGAACCTATCTCCAATTAATTTCTTTCTGATCTCATTGTTGTCTAGGAGAAACCAAAAAGATATTAAGGAGATCTCTTTTATATTATGGTTTTTTTTCATTATTATGGGATGTTTTTGAGGTTAAATGAGAATGGTAGACCACCACGATGGATGCCCCCTAGACATCTGATATCGTTAAAACCCTGATCCCATCAAGTTCTAGAAACACTCCTGTTATTTTATTCCATTTCAGAGTATCATAAGCAGGCATTTTTTTTCCCAGGTTTGTTTTGGTGCTTTATACGATTTTAACAATGTTGATAATGTGTAACATTCTCCTTGTTTTTTTTATGGGTGCCACCATTCTGACAAGTACCGTATATACTCACATATAAGTCGGGTCTTGAAACCTGAAAAATCGATCATAAAATCAGACTCCGACTTATACGCCATTCAAAAATGCAACACTTACATTTTTTTTTTCAAAATCTTCTTGCTTCTTCCAATTTCGCACCAGTTTCTCAGATGCATCAAATTTTATTGCAGCAGTGCAGTTACCAATTTCTTTCTCTACTTCAACGACATTTAATTTAAAATTAGCTTCATATTTTCTTTTGATTGGATGCTCCATCGTAGTTAAAGGATGCTCTTATGATAAAGGTGTATGAAGGTGTGAGATACAAAAAACACAAAACAGTGCAAACGTCGCTTAAGAATAGTTCGGGTATTACTGTGTGGTCACATAGGCACAATATGTAGAAAAAAAAGGCAGTAGGCGTTAGCATATAATCTCTTGGACCAATAACGTGAGTTTTCTGCATTCGACTTATATCACCGACATTATAAAATACCAGAAATGATATGGTAAAATCAAGTCTCGACTTTTCCGTGGGAGAAGTTATCCAAGAGTATATACTGTAGTTGTGGGTGGCTGCTGTGCCGTTGCTAGACAAGGTCAAACGGGTGTGTGTGGCATGTAATATTTCAGGGTCAAGACTATAAAGGATGCTTTGTGCACTTTCTGATTGTATGTGTGTGGATTTCTGTTGTTTTGGAATTCCTGGTACTACTATTTTTGCTTCGATTTTTGACTTTGACTGCCAAACTTTCCTGACTACGATTTTTGAAACACGTCCTTAGCATTGTTTGCTTAACCATTAGTTTTAATCGTTCTGACTTTATTGACATTGACATTTTTGACTTAGTGACATCTCCTGATTCAAATCCCTCTCAAATCTGCTGCTGCCTTGTGCAGCCATTACATAAAGACATTTTCCCTGTAATGGATGCCAGGCATGAGCTGGCATCTTAGCCGAGGCAGCTGCTAAGTTCCTTACCTGGCCGAAAGGCCAAGCTAGTTAGTGGCCAGGAAGAAATGCAAGGGCGTTCATTGCCTCAGCCAGCAGGTTGAAAGGAGATTCCAATATGAAAGCAGTAGTGGGTACGCTGGCCTCTTGCTAGAACTGGACTTAAGATCCCTGGAAGGAGCCCAGTATAATGGAGTGACAAGGGGAGACAGCCTGCCATGACTGTAAATTCCCCTGACACGCTAAATGGCAGCATTCCTGGGCCAGGGTGCCCACACACTCACAAAGGTATTACAGTATTTAAATAACATGTATTATTATTATTTACAGGGCATGCTGGGAATTGTAGTCCCATGGGGCAGCCCTGTTGCGTTCCATGGGTGCTGCCAGGGGGATCTGCAGGGGTTAGTAGTCCCTACTTTGTGGGGCTTCTGTCTGACCTGGAAGTGCTTCCTGCATACAATGTCCTAGCAAGAGAAATACTCCAAGGTTCAATCTGCTTCAACCAGGAGAGCTGGAGTCGGGTGGATGAGGACAATGCTCGCTTAGCAGGAGAGGAAGAAGACAGAGAGAAGAGAGTTGCATTTGTGTTTGGAAAGTGACCAAAAAAAATCTGTTTATTATAATAAACTATTTATTAGAACCTGGGATTTGTGCCTGTGAGGTTGTGTCTGAGGTTTGGGGCTCAGTAGTGCCTCCTAGAGGTCACATCCCTAAAACTGAACATTATCAGAAATTATATTTTGCCGAATATGCTGAAATACTCAGTAACACATTCAGATTTAAATCTCGTTATTATATGATGTGTCTTCGGAGATATTTAAAGTGAAGACAAACAAAAAAGAAGAAATTACAAATCTTTTCCAATATAAAACAAGCACTATACTTAATGCATTATCTTGATTAAGATGCAGAATGAGCATAAATTGCAAAGATGTAAATTGAAAGCATATTTTTTTCCATTATTTTTACATTTGTGTACAGACTCAGCAGTTGTTTATCATCCTTAAAAGTCATTTTGAAAACTTTTTAAAATTTCACTGACAGCACTAATAAATAGGAAGAAATGGTGACAAGAGAGGAAAAAATGCATTTAATTAGACATTACTGCACCAGAAATAGCAATAAATCAAATCAGAACTGTATCATTGAAGTTAAGATGTGATTAAAAAGGAAAAAGCATTCATAGTATAGTGGGCGACTCTAGAAATAGATACAAATCAAATGTACGGCTGTATTATAAAAAAAAAAATATATACACTATATGATTATTGTTCCATCCATCCATCCATCCTCTTCCGCTTATCCGAGGTCAGGTCGCGGGGGCAGCAGCTTAAGCAGAGAGGCCCAGACTTCCCTCTCCCGGCCACTTCTTCCAGCTCTTCGGGAGAATCCCAAAGGCGTTCCCAGGCCAGCCGGGAGACATAGTCCCTCCAGCGTGTCCTGGGTCTTCCCGGGGCCTCCTCCCGGTTGGGCGTGCCGGAACACCTCACCAGGGAGGCGTCCAGGAGGCATCCTGATCAGATGCCGAGCCACCTCATCTGACTCCTCTCGATGCGGAGGAGCAGCGGCTCTACTCTGGGCCCCTCCCGGATGACTGAGCTTCTCACCCTATCTTTAAGGGAAAGCCCAGACACCCTGCGGAGGAAACTCATTTCAGCCGCTTGTATTCGCGATCTCGTTCTTTCGGTCACTACCCATAGCTCATGACCATAGGTGAGGGTAGGAGCGTAGATCGACTGGTAAATTGAGAGCTTTGCCTTACGGCTCAGCTCCTTTTCACCACGACAGACCGATGCAGAGCCCGCATCACTGCGGATGCCGCACCGATCCGCCTGTCGATCTCACGCTCCATTCTTCCCTCACTCGTGAACAAGACCCGAGATACTTGAACTCCTCCACTTGGGGCAGGATCTCTCCCCAACCCTGAGAGGGCACTCCACCCTTTTCTGGCTGAGGACCATGCTCTCAGATTTGGAGGTGCTGATTCTCATCCCAGCCGCTTCACACTCAGCTGCGAACCGATCCAGAGAGCTGAAGATCACGGCCTGATGAAGCAAACAGGACAACATCATCTGCAAAAGCAGTGACCCAATCCTGAGTCCACCAAACGGACCCCTTCAACACCCTGGCTGCGCCTAGAAATTCTGTCCATAAAAGTTATGAACAGAATGGTGACAAAGGGCAGCCCTGGCGGAGTCCAACTCTCACTGGAAGCGGGCTCGACTTACTGCGGCAATGCGGACCAAGCTCTGACACGGTTGTACAGAGACCGAACAGCTCTTATCAGGGGTCCGGTACCCCATACTCCCGGAGCACCCCCACAGGATTCCCGAGGGACACGGTCGAATGCCTTTTCCAAGTCCACAAAACACATGTAGACCGGTCGGGCAAACTCCCATGCACCCTCAGGACTCTGCTAAGGGTGAAGAGCTGGTCCACTGTTCGCGACCAGGGCGAAAACCACACTGTTCCTCCTGAATCCGAGGTTCACTATCCGGCGGACCCTCCTCTCCAGAACCCCGAATAGACTTTTCCAGGGAGGCTGAGGAGTGTGATCCCTCTATAGTTGGAACACACCCTCCGGTCCCCTTTTAAAGAGGGGACCACCACCCGGTCTGCCAATCCAGAGGCACTGTCCCGATGTCCATGCGATGTTGCAGAGGCGTGTCAACCAAGACAGTCCTACAACATCCAGAGCCTTAAGGAACTCGGTATCTCATCCACCCGGGGCCCTGCCACCAAGGAGTTTTTGACCACCTCGGTGACTTCAGTCCCAGAGATGGGAGAGCCCACCTCAGAGTCCCCAGGCTCTGCTTCCTCGTGGAAGGCATGTTAGTGGGATTGAGGAGGTCTTGAAGTACTCCTCCCACCGACCCAGCGTCGAGTGAGGTCAGCAGCGCACCATCCCCACCATATACGGTGTTGACACTGCACTGCTTCCCCTCCTGAGGCGCGGACGGTGGACCAGAATCTCCTCGAAGCCGTCCAAAGTGTTCTCCATGGCCTCTCAAACTCCTCCCATGCCCGAGTTTTGCCTCAGCAACAACCGAGCAGCGTTCGCTTGGCCTGCGGTACCTATCAGCTGCCTCCAGAGACCCACAGGACAAAAAGTCCTATAGGACTCCTTCTTCAGCTTGACGGCATCCCTCACGCGGTGTCCACCAGCGGGTTGGGGATTGCCGCCCGACAGGCACCGACCACCTTGCGGCCACAGCTCGGTCAGCCGCCTCAACAATAGAGGCACGGAACATGGCCCATTGGACTCAATGTCCCCACCTCCCTCGGGGCGTGGTTGAAGTTCTGCGGAGGTGGGAGTTGAAGCTACTTCTGACAGGGGACTCTGCCAGCCGTTCCCAGCAGACCCTCACAACACGTTTGTGCCTACCAGGTCTGACCGCATCTTCCCCACCATCGAAGCCAACTCACCACCAGGTGGTGATCAGTTGACAGCTCCGCCCCTCTCTTCCCCCGAGTGTCCAAGACATATGGCGCAAGTCCGGCGACACGACCACAAAGTCGATCATCGACCTGAGGCCTAGGGTGTCCTGGTGCCAAGTGCACATATGAACACCCTTATGCTTGAACATGGTGTTCGTTATGGACAATCCATGTGAGCACAGAAGTCCAATAACAAAACACCGCTCGGGTTCAGATCGGGGGGGCCATTCCTCCCAATCACGCCCTTCCAGGTCTCACTGTCATTGCCCACGTGAGCATTGAAGTCTCCCAGCAAAGAGGGAATCCCAGAAGGTATGCCCTCTAGCAACCCCTCAGAGACTCCAAAAGGGTGGATACTCCAAACTGCTGTTCGCATATGCACAAACAACAGTCAGGACCCTTCCCCACCCGAGGCGGAGGGAGGCCACCCTCTCGTCCACGGGGTAAACCCCAATGCACAGGCTCCAGTGGGGGCAATAAGTATGCCCACACCTGCTCGGCGCCTCTCACCGGGGCAACTCCAGAGTGGTAGACAGTCCAGCCCCTCTCAAGGAGATTGGTTCCAGAGTCCAAGCTGTGCGTCGAGGTGAGTCCGACTATATCTAGCCGGAACCTCTCGACCTCGCGCACTAGCTCAGGCTCCTTCCCCTTCAGAGAGGTGACATTCCACGTCCCAAGAGCCAGTTTCTGTAGCCGAGGATCAGACCGCCAAGGTCCCGCCTTCGGCCACCACCCAACTCACACTGCACCCAGCCTCCTTGGCCCCTCCCATAGGTGGTGAGCCCATGGGGAGGAGGACCCACGTTACCTCTTCGGGCTGTGCCCGGCCACCAGGCGCTCACCATCGAGCCCCACCTCCAGGCCTGGCTCCAGAGGGGGCCCGGTGACCCGTCGGGCAAGGGAAAGCGTTGTCCAAAGTTTTTGCTTTTTCATTGGAGGTTTATTGAACCGCTCTTTGTCTCATCCCTCACCTAGGACCAGTTTGCCTTGGGTGGCCCTACCAGGGGCATAAAGCCCCGGACAACATAGCTCCTAGGATCATTGGGACACGCAAACCCCTCCACCACGATAAGGTGACGGTTCAAGGAGGAGATTATTGTTAAGTAGATGTTAAAATAGAAAATGCATTCATTTTATAGTGCCAACATGGCAGGACTGTCAGACTTTTAACAAAAATCATATGTGCCAAGGCTGCTGGAATCTGGAGGCCATCTTCGTACAATTTACGGTGGACGGCGTACCAGACTACCACAGGGGTCATAGACACCAGCACTCGCTCATCGAGAGTGACCGGCACTCCTAAGTATGCATCTGGAGTAGGAAACCAGGAAGCTCTCATGGACACAACACAACATTTATTTCTATAGCACATTTTCGTACAAAAAAAGAGGTCGATTAGGCAATAATATTAAAGAATAAGTAACAAAGAAAAAAAGAAATATATCTATACGATCTTAAAAAATCGGGAATGGTCTCCCTTAGATTTTCTCATATACTCATATATGGGGATGGATATTTGAAGAGTAAACTGCAAGACAATGATTATATTTTTATATTATGTACATTAAAGAACCATCAACAACAAATCAAATTAAATTCATAATATGTTAAACAATTATTATAAAAGTAAAGTTGAGTAAATCAGTAAAGTACCACTTCTGGTTAGCGGAAATAGCTCAAAAGTTGATAGAAATCTAAATTTTTGTACCTAATACTTATATGCAAAATTTGGTTGATCTAAGTGAAAGCGTACTCAAGTTATCGAGTTTACATACTGTCACACAAGCGCGATTGGGAGTCAACCAAAGGAACCAGAAAATAGCAATTCCACGCCAGGCCAGGGGGCAGTGGGTCACACTACATCTCTCTTTCTTTTCTCTCGGCAGACCAGAGACCGGAAATTCTGCCTGTATCCGAGTACAGTCCAACAGTGTCACTTCCTCTCCCGGCCCGGCCTCAAGGACATCACTTCCGGTTCCACCCTGATGACATCACTTCCTTTGCGACACCTTAAAAACTCGCCATCGTCCATACTAAGGCAGGTCTATTTGGCAGTCAAACCTGTACACATTGTACTTGAACTTTAGCCCTTTTGCAGCCAGGGAAAGTATACAGGTGGCTGCCCCAAACCTTTGTTGTGTGTCCAGCCATTTATTTCACAGTGCATACACACATACACACACAGATAGACATACATACATACATAATTCCAAAAATTGTATTTAAAATGTCAAGATTCATCAAGATCTCAAGGTTGAATTTTTGGACGATTACAATACTTTCCCTATAGAAAGTAAAAACATAAATATCAAGTAGAAGAGTAGCACCCTCATATAGAATATCATATTGTATGTCCCTACATATGAGTCCGGTGATAAAGTCAGATGGCAAAGAGCACAGAAAAAACAACAACAAAAATTAAGTGTTAAGTGGGAGATGACAAAACAAAATCTGCAGGGGTTCAAGGCCAAAAGACCACGCAGCCCTCACTGGGCATTCTATCTCACATAAACGTGCCTGAATCATTCCTCATAGTTTCTAGGCTTTGTCTGAGAGCATTCAATGCAGTGGGTCTCATGGACAGCTGGGGTACCCACCTTCACTGGAGCATAACAAGCACAGGACTTTGATCACAAAACCATCACAGAAGAACTGGAATAGAAAGCAGAGATCAGTAAAGACTGCAAATCCCTAAAGAATATGATAACTCTCTGCCTATACCTGTATAGTAAAGTAAGACTACAACTAAAATGTGGCTATGAAAATGGCAAATTAAAGCGATTTTTTTATTCATTTCATTTGAAAAATGACATTCCATACAATCAAGTCGACCTTGTAGAACAAATGACTTCTTAGTCGAACTAGAAAAAAAAAAAGGTCTACAGGACTGTAGTGAGACCAGCTATGTTATAAGGGTTGGAGACGGTGGCACTGGCCAGAAAGCAGGAGACAGAGCTGGAGGTGGCAGAGTTAAAGATGCTAAGATTTGTATTGGGTGTGACGAGGATGGATAGGATTAGAAATGAGGACATTAGAGGTTCAACTCAGTTGGGAGACAAAGTCAGAGAGGTGAGATTGCGTTGGTTTGGACATGTGCACAGTAGAGATGCTGGGTATATTGGGAGAAGGATGTTAAGGATAGAGCTGCCATGGAAGAGGAAAAGAGGAAGGGCTAAGAGAAGGTTTATCGATGTGGTGGGAGAAGACATGCAGGTAATGGGTGTTACAGAATAAGATCACGAGGACAGAAAGATATGGAAGAAGATGATCTGCTGTGGCAACCCCTAACGGGAGCAGCTGAAAGAGGAAGAAGAAGAAGTCGAACTAGAAAAAAAAGATGAAAAGAAAAAAAGAAAGTTATAAAAAGAAAACAGGATAAAAAAATACAAACTTAACACAAAAGAATTCTGTAAGACCCCACCCCCACCCCACACCCCACCCGCATATCTCTATCAGTAAAGTATTCCTTTAAAACCAAAAAATCACATAAAATCGTTGCACAAAATTATTGCACTTTTAGGCTTAGGATTTAATATATATAGAGTAGATTATTATTATTATAAAATACTACTACTACTAATAATAATAATAATTCTTTATGTTTATATAGTGCTTTTCTCACTATGCAAAGTGTTTCAGTGAGTGGGGAGCCACTTCCACCAACACTGATGTGTAAAATCACGTGTAACATTTCCAATGAGCAGCCATTTTTGCACCAGCATGCTCATCACACATTAGCTATTAGGCCCTGTCCACACGAACGTCTGAACTGAGTGTTTTTCTGCCATCTGTAGCATCATTGCAGTGAGTCAGACCGTCCACGCTGGCTTTCATCACTTGTGTTAGGTTTAATATGTGTTCAGATGGCATCAAAAAAATGCTGCAGGCAGCTTTTTCATGGCATCAATTTCTGCCAAAATCCTGATCAATATGAAGAAAGCATCTGTAGTGGATTTACATGTCGCTCATTTAACGTTATGGAGGACCGGATATGTTCCATGATTATGTGTGTGTGTGTGAATATATAGATATATATATGGTAATAAATGAATCAGCAAACAGCATAAAGGTTTGGGGTTTCCGGCCCCGTATACTGAATGATTCTCCACAATAAACAAAATTCAGGTCAATACATAAATTCAAAATAATACATATGCACGACACCAAAGACAGCGTCGGCGGCCATTTTATGAAGGAGGAGCCGGAAGTGGAGGAATGCTGGGAAGGGACCGTGGGGGAAGATGGGATCGATGACGTCAGGAAGAATGAGGCTGTATGATGGGGAAGCGTCTTTTTTTCTGTAAGAAAGAAAAGGAGAAAGGTTAGTACCCTGCCACTCCCTGCCGGCGAATGTCTTCCTAAGCATGTTAAGGTCCGTCCGCGGTCTCCTACTCGCGCGCGCGTGCGTGACAATATATAGGGCGGCAGTGGGTAGCGCTCGCAGTTAGGAGACCCTGGTTTGCTTCCCGGGTCCTCCCTGCGTGAAGTTTGCATGTTCTCCCCGTGTCTGCATGGGTTTCCTCCGGGTACTCCGGTTTCCTCCCACAGTCCAAAGGCATGCAGGTTAGGTGCATTGGCGAGTCTAAATTGTCCCAAGTGTGTGCTTGGTGTGTGTGCTCTATATATATATAGTCACACATGTGCGCAAGGGGGACAGTTTGCAGGCTGAAATATGGATATTTGTCAGTTGGACTTGGGGTTGGCGCATCTCACTTAATCCCTTCTCCTCTTGTTCCTCTGCAGTTCACCCAAAGACCTGGCCCCCTTGATGACATCACCACCGAACCATCCACTGATGACGTCACTTCCGTCCAACACGGATGATGTCATTTCCTATTCCCAGAATCCACCATACCACCACATCAGTTCCAACCTAACTCCACCTCTTCCTTTTTTTCTCCATATTTAAGCCCAGTAATTTTTCTGTTAATCAGTTCCATTATGAACTCGCTCAGTAAACCATGGTTTCTTTTTTTTTTTTTTTGTCATTTATCAATATATGGGGTGGCCATCCCCAAACCTTTTCCTGTCTGTTTTCATCACTATACAGCGAGGCGCAGGATGGGGGGTGGATTGAGTTGGTGAGCAAAGTGAGCAGGGAGCAAAGCACCCTAGCGTGTATGTAAGTATATATATATATTTATATATACAGTAATCCCTCGCTATATCGCGCTTCGACTTTCGCGGCTTCACTCTATTGCGGATTTTAAATGTAAGCATATCTAAATATATATCACGGATTTTTTGCTGGTTCGCGGATTTCTGCGGACAATGGGACTTTTAATTTATGGTACATGCTTCCTCAGTTTGTTTGCCCAGTTGATTTCATACAAGGGACGCTATTGGCGGATGGCTTAGAAGCTACCCAATCAGAGCATGTATTACATATTAACTAAAACTCCTCAATGATATAAGATATGCTTCCCGTGCGGCGCTCGATTGTTTGCTTGTCTCTGCCTCGGTGCTTCCAGAAACACACATTGATTTTTTGATGGTTTGCTTTAATCTCGCTCTCTCTCTCTGACATTCTCTGCGCCTGACGAGGAGATGTGAGCAGAGGGGCTGTTTGCACAGAGGCTGTTTGCTTAGAAGATACTGACGCTCCTCTAAAAAATCCTGTGGCAAACTTAAAAGCACACATGTTGATTTTTTGATTGTTTGCTTTTCTTTGCGAGCGCTCTCTCTCTCTGTCTCTCTCTCTGAAATTCTCTGCTCCTGAAGAGAAGAAGATATGTTTGCATTCTTTTAATTGTGAGAAAGAACTGTCAGCTCTGTCTTGTCATGGAGCACAGTTTAAACTTTTGACTAAAGGGTGTTGTTTCATGTCTAGAGGGCTCTAATAATGTTAACAGTGTGGGAGAGTTTCTAAGGGCTTAAAATATATAAAAATAACCATACAAACATATGGTTTCTACTTCGCGGATTTACATCTATCGCGGGGGGTTCTGGAACGCAACCCCCGCGATCGAGGAGGGATTACTGTATATATATACACACATATATATCTATATATATATGGAAGAGAAGGTCTGTGATACGGTTTGCATATTTGCAGCTGGAGATCCACAAAGGAAGAATGTGAATCACGTATCAAAAGTAGGTTTTTATTCCTGAGCTTTCAACCCCTGCCAGGGGTCTTCATCAGAGGATAATGCTTAGACGTACAAGAATCAAAGGCAATATATAGCAAAAAAGATAGGGGGTATTGGGTGTAAAGTCTTGTTTATTATGAATATGTTCTTCTTAAGTTTGCATATGGTGGATTTATGTTCAAGTGTCTGTTGATGGCGTTCTCATTTGTTAACCAGGATTCGTCCAGCTCTCTGGCACTTTTAGTCACTTTTATGTCATTTGGTATGGGAAATGTAAATGCAATATTAATGCTTGTGACGCACCATCTATTGGAATGACAAATGCAATGCGTTTTATTGCTAAAAATGTTTATGATGCTCTAACTTTTAAAATAAGAGACATAACAACCGTTCGGACACACAAACACATCCATGTATTAAGGTGGATAGACAATTACAGTTTGCCACTGTGGGATGGCCAGAGGTCTCAAGCTGTGATGTCATTGAGTCAACAGTATAACGGTCATGATTTGGTTTAATAGACATGATGGTTTCAACTGTGGCTTGTTTATGTGACTACAGTTGATCAGCTCGTTCCAAATCAAATCTAAAGTGCCCTCTGGTATGCCTACACTCTTAACACTAGAATCCCTGAAGCCTATGAAAAACCTTAAATTCCTTTCTGCTATACCATCTCCCACTGACACAGCTTTAGTTGTATACCAAGTTCTCCCAGCTCAAGTCTGTTTATCTGAGTGCGAGGTGCCTTGAATTGTAGACGGTAAATAATAAATCTTTATCTGCTTGCTGCTTTTGCTGATCGACACATTTACAAAACAAAAGATGCTGATGAGGAGGTGTGAGGGAATTTAAGGTGGCCTGGGATTACAAGTTTTTTTGTAGGCTTCAGGGATTCCAGTGCTAACAGTGCTGGTTCTTTAATTGCATTTCTTGATTCTTTACTAGGTTGGGTGGTTTCTTGCTGAACCTTTGCTTGACAAAACACCATTGCATTCTGGGATAGATTATTTTCAAATGAAATTAGTTATTTGTGCTTTGAAAAACATACTAATATCCATCCATTATCCAACCTGCTATATCCTGTCACGGGGGTCTGCTGGAGCCAATTCCAGCCAACACAGGGCGCAAGGCAGGATGCCAGCCCACCACAGAACATACTAATATGTGGGATAAAAAGAAATCTTTAATGTATGTAGACTACCTAACAGGACATTATCAGATTAAGAAAACCTGAACTTGGCCTAATTTATTGGATGTATGATGCGAGAGTCCTTTTAAATCCTGACCCACTGGTATTTCACAAATATGTTACCATCTATTCATGGTTATTTACTGATTATTTACTGATTGGAGCCTGTTATAGATCTAAATAAATTAAAGTTCTTTCCGGAACCTTCATATGGAAGGGTCTGAAGAACCCCTCTGGCACCTTTAGCTTTAAGCGAGTGGGTACGACACTCAGAAGACAGACCTCTGTCTTTATCTGCTAATAAAGCACCACCCAACATTTCTTCCTCATAACTGCGGCATTGTTTGCTTCAAAATGACAGTAAAAGCACACTTACAGTATATACCACACACTTGGGAATCCACATATGGAATATTGAGTGAAGGTTTGGTCTAAATATTAGAAAATGAACATAAAAGAGCATAAGCAAGAACACAGAGAAGCAACTCAACTAATTCCAGGACTGACGGGCATCACGGGGGACTTTACAGAAACAGAATCCCTCACAAAGTCTACAAATCTCAATAATCTATAAAATTTGACTTGCTTCTCTGTTTGTTTTGCGATAATGCATCTGTTTTGTATCTACTGTAATATGTGGTTTTCAAACTTTTTTTTTAATTTTATTTTGGAATGAGAAATAAAGAAAATATTTTTAGCATTCAGACTCGCTGATGCAGCACTGTGTTCTGTCTGACAAGTGCTACTCATAAAAAAGGAACTGGCTTTAGCAACAGTTTTAATGCAAGTAATTATAAATAATTACAAACTAACGGAACAAACATTTTTTTTCATATAAAGAGTGCTAGTATACTACAAAGTTTAAGCTGGGACATTGTAGAAAGGTCTGCTTTTTATTTCTTTGTTTATTTTTCATTAAGGACTGAGTCTGCATTTTGACTTGAAGTTTGACACTCCACTTTCATATTGCAGAATTGAAAGATATTTTTGAAAATCTGAAGTGTCCAGCACACGCATTGCCCTACAAAAGACTTTGATTTTAATTTCTATGCCCAGAGGGGACTGGGCGGTATCATGGTCTGGAATCCCTACAGATTTTATTTTTTCTCCAGCCGTCTGGAGTTTTTTTGTTTTTCTGTCCCCTGGCCATTGAACCTTACTCTTATTCGATGTTAATGTTGATTTATTTTGTTTTATAATTATGTCTTTCATTTTTCTATTCTTTAATATGTAAAGCACTTTGAGCTACTGTTTGTATGAAAATGTGCTATATAAATAAATGCTGTTGTTGTTGTTGTTTAACAGTAACATTTCACAGTCTATATTTAATTGTACGGAATGAAATGGAAGACTCATATCTTGTTGTTTAAAAATGTACGATACTACACATCCATGACAAAATCATTCAAAGAGCAATTTAGCTCACAATTAAAAGGCTTCTAGAGTTTTACAATTCTAATTTACTGCAACTTTACCCATGTGTGCCTGCCGCTAGATAGATAGATATGAAAGGCACTATATGATAGATAGATAGGAAAGGCACTATATTATAGATAGATAGATAGAGCACTATATAATCGATAGATAGGAAAGGCACTATATTATAGATAGATAGATATGAAAAGCACAATATGATAGATAGATAGATAGATAGATAGATAGATAGATAGATAGATAGATAGATAGATAGATAGATAGATAAAGGTACTATATAATAGATAGACAGATAGAGAGACAGATAGATAAGGCACTATATAATAGATAGCTAGGACACTATATAATGGATAGATAGATAGATAGATAGATAGATAGATAGATAGATAGATAGATAGATAGATCTTTATTTGCCCCCA
The DNA here is from genome assembly GCF_016835505.1 of Polypterus senegalus. Classification (NCBI taxonomy): domain Eukaryota; kingdom Metazoa; phylum Chordata; class Cladistia; order Polypteriformes; family Polypteridae; genus Polypterus; species Polypterus senegalus. The sequence continues at coordinate 178,089,633 of NC_053160.1, read as the reverse complement.
GGTGGAAAAGCTCTTTAAGTAAATAAATAAATAGATAAATAAATAAACACACACAGTTTGATTTGAACTCACACCCGGATGACACCGTGAGACAATATACAATTTTATTGCTGCTGGTATAAAGGAGCCCCCTTTTGTGTTGTTGATGTATCACAGCAAGGATGTGTAGTGTTGTTCATAATGGCACTCAGTTTTGCTTTCATTTTCTCTTTTTCTATGACCTCCAGGGGGTCCAGAGTGTGTTCCATAACTGAGCCTGTTCTTTTAATCAGCGTGTTGATTTGGTGGGCCTCTGTTGAAGTGATGTTACCAGTCCAGGATATCACACTGGCCATCACAGAGTTGTAGAAAATGTGATGGAAGTCACTTCCCACATTAAAGGAACACATTCACCTAAGGAAATAGAGCTTGCTCTTCCCTTTCTTCTATGTGTTTCGAGACCAGTACAACGTGTCATTGATATGAACCCCCAAGTGCTTGTAGGAGTAATGACTGGACATGGAGGCTCATTGGTCCAGTGAAAGTCCATAGCCAGTTCCTTGGTTGTTCTGATGTTAAGTTGCAGACTATTCTTTCCACACAAAGAAACAAAGTCCTCCCCCTGACTCCTCTCCTCTGCCTCAGCTCCCTTATCAATACAAGCCATAAGTGCAGAATCGTCTTAGATTTTCTGTAAGTGACCTGACCTGCTGTTATATTTCTAGTCAGAGGTGCACAGAGTGAAGAGTAAGACAGACAGGCCTGTTCCTGGTGGTGCCCCAGTGTTGCTCACAGAGTCCTTGAGTCTCACACACTGTGATCTGACTGACAGATAGTCCATCATCCAGACTCATCCCCCCCGCAGATTTCTGAGTCTACCCCTTAACAGGGATGAATGAATAGTATTGAAAGCACCGGAGAATGAAAAAAAAAAATCTCATCCTCAGAGTGTGGCCAGCTTTGCCCAGGTGAGATGAGGTTAGTCTGCCTTGTACAGCAGACAGATAATCACATCCTCCACTCCAATCTTTGTCCAATAGGCAAACCGCAGTGGGTCAGGTGGTCTGCCACAGGAGGACTCATATAGTCCAGGACTAGACTCTCAAAGGCCTTCATGAAGTGAGATGTAAGTGCCACTGGTCTGTAATCATTAGGTGAAGAGGCATCTTCCTTCTTTCAAACAGGAACAATGCAGGCTGTTTTCCACAGCAGCGGCACTTTTTGGACCTTTCGTGACAGAGGACACCACAAAGTTGGTTATTACAGGCCTTAAGAACTGACTCCATCTGGTCTAGCAGCTTCCTCAGTGGTCTCCAGTTATGGAGAGTCCTCACTGATGGTGAGAGGTGGACACTTCACTGGCCATTCAGGTTGATGTGTTAGGAGTGGTTGATGTGGTAGGGATGGTGTAGGAAGACTGGTAAATGGAAAAAGATGGCAGTGGGAGGAAACATCTAATTTAATCTAAACTAAGTTGAATTCATTCACTGTTGGTGTCGGACTCCGTCAAAGCCGTGTCTTGTCACCACTCCTGCTTGTCATTTTCATGGAGAGGATTATCAAAGTTCATCCACGGATGAGATGGTAGCCAATTGTGGAGGTTAGAGATGGCATTGTTGTTTAATTCAGATGACGTCATCCTCTTTGCCTCCTTTGACTGCGGCCTTTACTATGTACTCGAGTGAAGTGGCAGGGATGAGGATCAGCACCTCCAAGTCTGAGGCTATGATTGTCTCAAAGGAAAGAGTGGATTATTCTCTAGCCATAGTGGAGAAAGTTCAAGCATCTGTGGATCTTCTTGATGAGTGATGGAGGAAGGGAACGTGAGATTATCAGGCGGATCAGAGCAGAGACAGCTGATGTGAGGGTGCCTTACAAGTTTGTGATGGTGACGTTGGAGCCGAGTCTAAAAACAAAACTCCATTTTGGTTTGAAAGAAAGAAGAGCAGCAAGCAATGATCAACATTTTAAGGACTGAAGGTGTACCGGGGGCTGAAGTCCAGAGAAGGCTTTCTGCACAATATGGTGACATTGTTTTACCACGCAGAGTGTTTACAAACGGACGAATGAAGTTCAAAAGTGGCTGGACAAGTGTTAAGCAGAAAGGAGCAACACTCCCGACCACGACAACATTGAGCAAGTTCCTTACCATGATTCTCCAGAACTGACAAGGATTTTGGCACCATAAAAAGCGGACCACTGTGCACTGCTCTTCTTTGGTGCAAATAGAGAGGGGAGTAATCATGTTTACTCCTAGAAATCAGCAAGCGATAACTGGTCATGGCTGAAACTTCACCACTGTGACCACGGACGCACCACGTTCAAACACTGATTACCGTCTGTCAGGGCAAAAAACACAAGCTGAATTAGGAAAGCAAACAGATTTATTAAAGATCTCAAATATCACTTTGTGAAAGAGCTCAGCACTCACTCTACTCTCTCCTCCACTCAGGACCATTAGCACTTGTGCCACAAGAGTCAGGGAAATTTCTGTCTGCAGGACATAAGGAAACTCATCAGCCCCTCAGTCTGAAAATAGCATGACTGTTTCTTGTAGCTCTCGTCCAATGTTGCTTTTAATATATGCTTACATATTCATGGTCTTCATTGTTTCCAGTGTCTGCTGCTGTTCTTGTATGCCTGTCACTAGTCTGTGGGAGACGTCCATGTAAGAATTTCATTATTCTGTGTACACAGGGCAATAAGTTTAAACTTGACGTTTAACCGCCATGCTAGCATATGGCCTGCTTGGCTTATCCTGAGTCAGCTTGTTTATTTGATAATACATGCATTTTTTCAGATTTCGCTTTATTAAATGTATATTTAGCCTGAAGCAATTTAATACATTATGCTGTAAATGTCCCTCCCATGGGAACAGATGAAAAAATTTTGATGAGAAGTAATTTAACCCAACATACTGTAGCTCCGCTTAACCAAGTGGTTCCAAAATAATATTGAGTTGAGACTGAAACGTCCTCAGGGTGCAACTTTGAGCCACGCTGATCTGAACTGATTCCACCCTTTTATTATTCTTTGTGTGAAAATGTGCTTTGGTATGTTTTTTGAAAAAGCTAATCTTGTTTTTGTTTCATATTGTAGTATTCAGCAGTATTTAATATACTCATATATTTAAATAAAATAATTGGTCTTTTCCTAAACTATGTTTTCAATAGCTATTTGTCAAAATATAATAATATTCATTTCTTGAGCTTCTGTAAAAATGCAGATATCCCCTGGTGAGAAATGAAGCTTATCTATCTATCTATTATATAGTGCCTTTCAGATCCATCTATTGATTATATAGTGCCTTTCATATCTATCTCCCTTTCTTAAACAATCACACAATTTCAATCATATAAATTATATAGTGCCTTTCATATCTATCTATCTATTATATGGCAGCTTTAATATCTTTCTTCAGTTAAATTTATTTTCTCTTTAAATCACACAGTTTCCATTACAGTCTTGTCCAAGACTGAAATCAACCAACCCCAACACACACTGATCTTTCAATATATAAACTTGTCCACTCTTTTCAGTAGCTCTACCAGCAGGCTAACTTCTGAATCCTGATCCTCATTAAACTCCAGATATTTTGTTGTCTTCTTCCTTTTTATCTTCAATCCTCTCTCTTCCAAAGCCCTTCTCCATTCTTCCAATTTTCTCTCCATTTCCTCTCTTCTGGTGCTACAGAACACCATGTCATCAGCAAAAACCTGCGCCAGGTGGACTGGACAGATAGATAGATAGATAGATAGATAAGGCACTATATAATAGACAGATATGAAAGGTACTATATAATAGATAAGGCACTATATAATAGATAGATAGATAGATAGATAGATAGATAGATAGATAGATAGATAGATAGATAGATAGATAGATAGATATGAAAGGCACTATATAATAGATAGAAATGAAAGGTACTATATAATAGATAAGGCACTATATAATAGATAGATAAGGCACTATATAATAGATAGATAGATAGATATGAAAGGCACTATATAAGGGTCCCTTTTGTGATGTGATCCTTCTTGTTAGTAAAAGTGTTGCAACGTCACATCTCTGTACGCCTGTATTCGAGCAATGACAGCAAAACGAGACAATGTAACATCTGTTATGTGTGATCCTGTGCCTTCTCTTTGGAAAAAAGTTTCTTCTGCCAATCATCCAAAGTAGAGAACCAGCATGGTCTGTAAAAGAGTTTAGTTTAAAACATAACAAACATGTGCCTCCGTTTCTTACAATCAGTAGCGTAAAAATGTTTGCTGTTTAGTAGGGTATGCGTGATGACATTTCTGGCATGATATTTTCTCTCTTCCAAATGTTGCTTAAATTTACTTCTTCTCCTTCTTTAAAAGTTCACGCCCCTTTTAATTTTAAACAAACCGCATCTCTTCTCTAAGGTTTGCCACACCTCTGTCTCCACCCCCTTCCACCAGTGAAACACAGCGTGCATGTTCTGATATAAGAATAGCCCGGAGCTCAACTCCACTGCGTTCAAACCAATGCCCAGTTGCCTCCTTTGTGGATTTTGCACTTTCTCTCTGTGTCTGGTTTGCTCCTGCTAATGAAAGCCAAGTGAGGTAAATTGGCTCATTATGAGTTAGTTGCCCAGTAAGGGCTTCATGCCACATCTATGCTTTGGTTTCTGCCTTTTAGTCAGTGTGGTCAGGGTAGACTCAGGTTTCCTACATCCCTGGATTAAGCCATTTTCAAAATGGATGTATTGATGGAGGGACTGAGGTCATCGCTGTAACCTAAAGTTTTGTATTACTCATTGATTTACAATTTTTTGCATCTTTCTTAATTTTTAATCATGATTTTAAACACAACACAGGTTATGGCGTAGTTTCTTTACATTTCTATAAATAGTTTTTTGTTCTTGAATTGTTTTGAGTACCTGGAGGCTTTGCCATAGTTGGGTTCTGTTACCTGCCCTTTGTTAACCTTGGCACACATGTGGTCTCTGAGAGGCTTAATTAATCTTAGAAGCCGTCCCTTATAATTAGTTCTTTATGAGAGTATATGATGCCGCCTTTTAGTTTTCCTACTCCTCCAGTTTTACTTCAGATATTAACGGTGGTACTCAGCTCTTGCCTACAGTATCTGCCCCCTGCAGATTATAATAAAAGATTAAATCAAGGCAGGACTCGTCTCTCTCGTGGGAGGTTTAACTAACAGGACCAGGAGGAGGTTATGTGGCAGATCACTGTCATTATATTCTGACTTTAAAAATGTCACCTTTGCACTCTGTTTAAGGAAGACTAAAACTTCCCATCAGAATGATGAACGCCTCCATACGAAAGCTCCTCACCTCTGTAGACAGTATTCTTATTTTCTCCTACGCACAAAAGTTAATCTATTTGTCCCAAAATGTGTTTTTCCCTACATGTACATAGTGTAATAGATGGCACACATGAGCTGGCATTCTGGTCAGGATTGAAAAGGGATCCTTAACCAGTACAATGGAAAGATAGCAACTGGTGAATATTATCTCCCCCAATGTCCTAGGTGGCAGCATCCCAGGGCACCTTGGAGTAAAGCTCTGTTAGGTTCCATGGGTACCTCCGGGGGGTACTGCAGGGGCTTACAATCCCTGCTTCGTGGGACTTCTGTCTGACCCAGACCTGCCTCTGATGGACCATGTCCTAACACTGGAGGTACTCCCGAGTCTGAGATAAAGGAGCCTCACCACAGGGAGTCGGAGTCAGGAGGCAATGGGCAACACTCACCTGGAGGAATGGAAGAAGCAAAGAAGAACTGGATTACTCATTGTGTGTATTTGGTTGTGCTCACTTTGGAAAAAGTGTTGGTGATCTATAAAGTTCCCTTATTCGAATAGTGTCTGAGGTTTGTAGCTCAGTGGTATCCTGTTGTTGTTTCAATAGTATATCTAAAAATATATGAACTCCCCCCTAAAATATTGAGGTCAGGTGTTTCATTGTTAATAGCTGCGCAAAATCAGCACATAGTCAGCAATCTGCATTGGAAGTAGAATTGGGCGTACTGAAGAGCTCAATAATTTTAACTGTGACTCTGTTATAGGATGCCACCTTTGCCACAAGTCAGTACGTCAACTGTCTGCTCTTCTAGATATGACCTGGTCAACTGTATGTGCACATCAATTATATCAATCAATTTATCAGACACAGCTTTAATAATAATGCACTATATAATAGATAGATAGATATTTTAATGTAGCTGGCAGGATTAGATAGATAGATAGATAGATAGAGAGATAGATAGATAGATAGATAGATAGATAGATAGATACAGTTAGGTCCATCTGAGCTGTTTCATTTAAAATTCATTGTGGTAATGTACAGAACCAAAATTAGAAAAAAGTTGCCTCTGTCCAAATATTTATGGACCTAACTATAGATATAGATAGATATGAAAGGCACTATCTACCTATCTATCTGTCTATCATTGTAAAGTTACTTTCATGTATAAAAATGTATCATAGAAAGAAATGTTATTGTTGACTACGCCAAGTGTGCTGCTGTTGACTCACACCGCAGGCCATCTAAGTTTGCAGATATGAACTGTGGTAATGTTGTGACTGATGTTTATATTTAATTTTTTTTAGGTTTTCTTTCACTAATAAAATATGTTATACATCCTTTCTAGGGTTCTGGTTCAATAGGGATAAGAGTTTGATATTAACTTTCTTTATAGAAGTGTTAATGAATAAGTAACTCATTTTTCAGGATGGTTTTCAATGTCATTTTTGTTTTGGGTTAGGGTCCTGCTATTTTCTGGACTTGCATCAATTGTTGCCATAGAAATTCCCCTCAGGTTACAACAGGACTGTGTTAGATATCGAATTTAACTGGAAATTACATACATTTCTTTTGTGACTTATTAGTATTTTGATGTTTTTTTGATTAGTGTCTATGGTTGTGTCTTTTCTCTTTCTGTCTCCCAGTATTGGCCAACACTTTGTTGTTTCACCACGTCTTAACTCTTAAAATCCTATACTGATGTTCCTTTCCAGTCAGTACAGTTAAGTGCCAGTGGTCAGCCGCGATCCCATGATGTCAGGATACAAAGGCCCTCTAAAGGAGAACTCCTGGCCTCTGCCATACAGATTCTGTTTCTAAACAATGAGCAGACCTGTAAGAGTCTGTCTACTCAGCGCCCACCATACTGTGTGGCTATGCCACCATACCATGTGTGGGACGAACTTCAAGTCATGGATAGTACCTCCATGACATTTAAAGCTGCTCACCCTGTCCATGACATCCCCCTGATGTAGCCTGCAGTGCGGACTGCTGATAGAGCCCATATGCAGCTGCTTGTTTTTGTAGGACCACCTTAATGCCTTAATAGCCGGTAGACATAAATACAATTTTAAAATCTGTGGGTAGGTCAAAAGAAGTGCCCGCGAATGGACCTAAAGATATGTCTAAGTGAAAAGAGATCTGGTGGGAAATTGTCTAAATCGAGGATAGACTTGGGATCAAGTATGAATGCACAGGGTGCATAATTCCCATATTTCACTTTCTGAGACTTTATTAAACTCCTCAGATACAGTATATAGCAAATGTACATTCAATTTCCAGTATATTTAAGTCTGTGTCATCTTCTTTCCACTGAGAGTTTCAGTGAAACAGGCAGTTTAACCATTGAGGCCCACACTTGTACGCACAATTAAACCTCCAGTTTTACACTTTCTATTCTAAGTATAAGTTAAGCCCTCAATAACAAAGACCTTGTTGTATTCTGAAAAATGTTGGTCCGCCTGTGAGGTCTTTCTCACATCAACTATAACCCAACATCCTCTTTTTATACCACAAAGAAATTAAAGCTCATCAACCAAAGTTCAAGACGAGATAACACCATCCAGCTGTCAGCAGCACAGGTCACATGTGTCTCTTTTGGGAAGGTGAGTCAGTTTGCATTAGGGAAGGATTTTGAGCTTATACAGTCTGCAATTGCTTTGTCCTTTCTGTCCTGAGTCTGGGAGAGACTGAATCCCTGACTCCGTCTCTATGCCCGCCCAACTGTGATGCCCCATGCCATGCAGCCTCTGGTACAACTTGGCCTCTGAGCATCTGGAACCATACCCGAGCAGATCATTGGCGGAGAATCCTCTATTCTTCCTTTTAGCTATTTGTAAATCAAGTAAAAGAAACGGGTTTAAAAAAGGAAATAAGCCCAAAGCCCTCTAGGTAAGCCCCACTCCTCAATTCTCTTGGGCAGTGGTTCTGAAACTTTTTTTTTTCTTCTGCTGCAATTACACCTTTTTTGTGTCTTTGTGACCCACAGTTGCCACAGGGCATCATCAAGGGGATCTATCCTCCTTGGAGAATCAACTCCGATCATCATCCTGTGTGGTAGGGAGATATCCCCCTTAGAAAATCGCCACTGATTGCCATCCCCATCGCAAGGCTCTTGTGCAAACCTTTAATGAGCCTTTCCTATTTAGTACTATTGGGATTCACGACTCAAGCTCAGACATCATGAGGCCCATAGTTTAAGAACCACTGTTCTAGGGCTTTCCCCATAATGGTTGCTGCATTGGGGTCATCCACAACAGAAAGACCCCTTTCCAACTTCATATTCTGTCTTATTCGGCCAAAGAATTGCCGTGACCAATCCTGCCTGTCACGAATACCAAGCCCTCCACTTTGAGCTTGACAGCTGGTTCTGTGGGTTCTTAACAAGCTCCTTCACTCGTGCGCCTTTCTGCTAAGCATTCTTTTAATAACTTTACCTGGAACCTTAAACCTTCTTACAGTAATCTAACCTCTGATTCTCTCACAGCGTCCAGCTTGCATGGTGTCGTAATCAGGGGAGTCCCGCAGGCATAGGTACCAAAAACACTTTCCAAGGTTGCCCACTAGAGGGGGAAAACACTACCAAAAAACCCAGACTAGAAACCTAAGTGGCCAAGAGAAATCTTTATAAAATAAAAGAGGTTTACTTTTACAGAAGCCCGTGCAGCACAAAGCACTGAAGAGCAAAGTCCCAAAATAAAATAAAAAACAGAGCAGAGATTCAAAATACCAATAGACGCAGTCCCAATACGAAATCCAGAGGAGAGGTCGTAAACAGAGCAAGGGTTCAAACTCCAGAAAAATCACAAAGCAATAGTAAAAGCACAGAAACATAAGAAAACAATCCACTGTTAAGCACATTCAATGAACCGCGCGGAACCATGGAGGGTCTTCCCATCAACAGGGTGCAGGGCCGTTCCTTGTGGTGATTGGCAGGTGGAGCCACCCACAAAGCACATGGAACATAACAAAGGCCATTCCCATTCACCACCCCACACATAGGAAAACATATATAATAAATACGAGGGGCGGTCAAAAAGTTCCTGTAAATTGCGATCTAGTGGGGGAGTGAGAGATCCGATTACGCACACACTGTTGTGGAGGTGGATCTCAGCACGTCTGTAGACCAGTCACAACAGGTCTGGACTGGTTAGCAAGCTAGCATATCTGAAGCTGATTTCCCCAATTTGCACATGAACTTGATGTTAGCACGTTGTTCGAACTGCGACTTTGCGTTGAATGACTATGCACACGTCTAACTCAAACGGTAATTAAAACGATACTACATGTCGAAACCAATTCAGACCTGTTGTGACTGGTCTACAGACGTGCTACGTAAGCTGATCCCTCACTCTCCTGCTAGATCACAATTCCGGGAACTCGTAAAATTAATATTAATACAAAAAAATGGTATGAAATTAAAGAGACACAACTTTCAACACCAGCCTAAGGGAAAATGCTGGCTGAACCATGACACATGGGCTGCCACCCTCGTCTAACTGCTAATCTCACAGTAGTCTCACTGCAGCCCCGAAAGGTAAGTGCCACTTCGTCATAACTATTTACACAGAGAAATCGACTACAAACAGTTATCCGTTTCTCTCATCTCATTCCTGTGACCTGACTCGTCACACCCTTCCTCTGCCACAGCTCAGTAGTGACAACTCAGGCTGTCATTTGCTGTCAAGACAACACAAGAGGCACTTTGTATGCCAAAAAACTGCCTTCTTTTTTACAACCTTTATAATGAAAGTATTTGATCAACTTTGCACTTAGCACATTTATACCATGCGTTTATGACGTTTGGCGTAAAGGGTGGTGCTGTTCTAGAGTTCTCGTGTGTGTTTGGAGTCGTCACAATTTCTCTGTATTTGCACCTCCTGTTTTTAGCCCATCGGTTAACTGGCGACTCAAAACTATAACCCCATAGGATAAATCCATAAATGTGCACTGTGAGAGACTGACTACCTGTCCAGATTTGTCTCCTGCTGTATGCTTTATACCTCAAAGTTGGACTTTAATCCCCTGTGATCCTAAATTTAAATTTAACAAGTTAATTAATCAACTCTCAACCTCGCATCCACCATCTGCAGGACTGGTTTTGGATTCCCTGTGACCCTGAATTGTAGCATGTGGATTAAAGAATGGATTGCTGTATGGATTACCATAATATATAATTTAGCATCAATAAACCTTAAATAATAAAAACAGCTTTAAGTGCAATTACTTGTATCTAATTACGTTTGATCCAATAATCTCTTTTTCTGAGAAAAATAAAATAATGTTAAGTTAATGACTTTCACTTTTTAAACGAGGCTCTAAATTCAATGTCTTTGAAGTGTTAAGAGACTGCGTATTGTGGCAGAAATTTGTAGCAACCAGTGCTGTAGACCTTTAATTAAGTTTGGCTTCTTTGTATGCATGTTTGTGGGTCTGTGGTGAGTGACTGGGCTGAGAGGAATTATGCTGCTTTCAAGAGATCTTCCATAATGCTGGGGAAAGCTAAATCCACTGTGAAAAAAATACAAAAGAACATTAGAAATAAGCATGTTTCTGTTGGGGAGGATTCAATTATATTGAGAAGGTGAGAAGACGGAGGGCACTGAAGATAAAGCAACCCTTTGGGAGGTCACTTAACCTTTCCAATTATAAAAATACATGGAAACAACGGAGTTACAGTGCCTGTAAAAAAGTATTGGAAGTCTGCAAATTCGGCTTCAGATGAAAGGCAGTATTATGTGACTGACGTCATACACCCAAATATCTCTAAAGAAATTGGTCTTAATTTAGGGGAAGCCGCAAATTTTTTTTCCCCCAAAAAACGCTTGTCAAAGACAAGGAGTCACAGAAAGGTTTGGGGCAGCCACCCATATATTGTTCCTGGATGCAATTGGATTTGTAAGCACACGTCTTTATTTGTAACTTAGACATTAGTGTTATATGATGGAAAAAGATGATCTGCTGTGGCAACCCCTAATGGGAGCAACCAAAAGTAAAAGAATATATTGCTGTTCTTATCAATGATATAACATTAATGGTTTGATGGTTAAGAACCCCAACAGCCCCCTGACCCCTTTCAGCACTGAATCTTTGTAATTTTATGACAGGTTTGGTGTAAGTGCTTAAAACCAGTTTGGCAAAGGATTCTCTGCAGGACTCTCTAAACCAACATCCGCATGGAGGCCGACTATCAAGCTGGCAAGCTTCACCTTACCAAATGTTATTGTGGTCAGGTGTGAAACCATTGTATTGCACCAGAATTCTATTGGTCTAAATTTGTCCTGCTTGGTTTTAAATCAGAAGCCATTAAGTACCACAACGCCCTATTGGTTGTAGAGTTTGTACAGAGAATCTGTAAATTTGTTGCTTTACTCCTCCCTCTCTCTCTCACACCATCATCATGAAGGAACATCTCACACATCATGAACTGAAAAGAAGACCACACTGAGAAGCACAGCATATTGAGACAGGCATGCGGCCTGTTCTGAAGAAAGTTGACCAAAAATGATGCCTTAACTAGAGACCAATGGGCCTTCTACAGGGAACAACTAATAGGTTACAACCTACAAATGTGCTGCAGCAATTAAAGTAAATGAAGCCTTGCAAGTTGAAGCAAACAATTTGCACAGGTGTCCCAATTTCTGTTGATTACTAAGAACCCCTGTCTGTCTCAAAGCAGAGTTGGAACAAACTGTGTTACTAACGGCTCACCGACAAAAGCGCAATAAACATGTGCGCCCCGACAAAACTGCAACCGACAAATGAGCGACGACAAACCCGCGAACTGGTTTTTGACAAAGGTGCGCCGAAAAAATCGCGAGAGAGGCCAAGAGAGTGGGACGCCCTTGCTGCAATTCTTCCTACATATGCAGGGCGTGATCTTAAGGACTATCTGCGTGCCGTGCTGATGGCATGCCGCGTCTCATAATATTAACTTCTAAATTAAACATTATTATATATGTTTTAAACTAGTAATTCATATTTAATGAAACGTTCGCGATTTTGTCGGCGCGATTTTGACGGCGTGTGTTAATCGGCGCTATTTTGTCGGCACACACATGTCTATCGCTAACACCCTCTAAAGTACTACTTGGACAATATTCCAGTGCTAATGGCAAGAAAATAGCAATTAACGAATGAAATGAGACAGAGCATCATTACCCTTAAAAGTGTCGGTCTTTCATTTAGTGAAATTGCAAAAAAAAAAATCAAAATGTTAGTGAGTCCAGTGGTGTCCTACACAATCTAAAGGCAATTGAAAACTGGAAGAAACTCTGATCAAGGAGTTCCTATGGGTCACTACCTTGTGTGATCACAGGCACCTCACAGCACAAAAGCTTAACAGTGCAGGTCGACAAAAGCAAATGTCAGTCTGTACTGTGAAGTGGAGACTTTGTGCTGCAGGTTTGACAGGATGAGTGGCAGGAAGAATTCCTTAAATAAAATGGGGCCTTGAAATACCGGACTTCTGTGGACTCTAAGAAAATCTTATGGACCGATCAATCAAATTCACCTTTATCTGTAGGCAGTGTTTATATGAAGGTCAACTGTGGGGACCTGTACAAATATGTTGAAAAATTCAACAATGCCCTTTGGGTGCACTTACTTTTTCACATGACTGCATATTGCCTACAAGAAGAATTGACACCCTGGAAATTTCCACATTTAATTGTTATATTACACTAAAGGACTCCAGGACTCTGAACAAATTCAAATTGTATTACGTAATGTATCTACTGCTGAATTCTACTCTGAACTGTACTTGTAATATTTCTATTGCACTGTTATATTGTACAAAGGATTACTTGTGTTCTGTTCTGTGCATTGTATTGTATTAACCCCCTTATCTTGACACCCACCACACACCCAACCTACCTGGAAAGGTGTGTAGAAAACTTGTTGTGTGACTGAAATGTATGGAAATCTCCATAAATGAAAGCCTACAATGTGTCTGAACTGACTGATTTGTAAATTTAGACTAAATCATGAAGAAACGTGTCATTGTCCCAAACATCATGGAGGGCATTGTAGCTGCTTTGTTGCCATATGTCACAAAGACAAGAGAATTGATGAGTGTCATTATAAAATGCTATATATCCATTTTTTCGAAATTGAGAAAAATTATACTTTTGATTATGGCCAAAAGCAACAGAGAATACTGACAATATAAAGTTTTACAAGTATATTAAATCTAAATCAAAACATTCCATTTTCAAATTAATAAAAAAATACAGTTTTCCTGAGAGAGATTACTTTTTTAATTTCTTTTGGCAAGAAGTAAAATATCCATTATAGGTTTCCCTTGCTTTGCAAAGCATATCCATTCCAAGCACGTGCAAGTGGGGGGCATCTTCAGGGCTCAAGCAAGGAAAGCAATACTATCATGAATACAGAGAGGGTGCTGTTGTTAACTTTATTTCTGTTTGTCTCCGAAGTTCACTTCCCTTACAGCTTAGCAAGCCCCGCCCCTTCCAGAAGGCACTATAAAAATCCGGCAACAACCAAAGGGTGCTGTTCATTTTGGAGACAGTGTTCTTTCACTGAAGAGCACAACGACAGCCGTTATTCAGCACCTTATTCTGTTTTTCCTGTTCCTTCCTTCTTTACTTTCTCGTATACAAACTATAGGGAAAGTATTGTAAACGTCCAAAGATTCAATGTCGAGATTTTGATGAATCTCGACGTTTTAGACCTTCCTGACTTTCTCTTATACGAAGTATAGGAATAGTATCAGAATCCTCCAAAAATTTAATTTTGAGATTTTGGTGAATCTCGACATTTTAGACCACCCTGAGTCCGAAAATACCCTTTTTGGAATTATGTCTGTGTGTCCATCTGTGTGTGTAAACTTGAGTATGCTTTCACTAAGGTCAACCACATTTTGCATTCAAGTATTAGGCGCAACACATATAATTCTATCAGCTGTTGGGCTATTTCCGTTAACCGGAAGTGGTACTTTACCTTTATCGATGCAGCTGCAGAGTTCGATTTCTTCAACTTTACTTTTATAATAATTGTAAATTATAATAAAAGTTATAGTCATCAAGATAACTATATAACCCATTATGCTTAAGGTCATGCATAAAAATACTAGGCAGACCCATTTTTTACTTTCTCGTATACTAAGTATTGAGAAAGTATTGTAATCGCCCAAAACTTCGATGTCAAGATTTTGATGAATGTTGACGTTTTAGACCTCCCTGACTTTCTCATATATGAAGTATAGGGAAATTATTGTAATCCTCCAAAAATTACATTTCAAGATTTTGATGAATCTCAACGTTTTAGACCTCCCTGAGTCTGAAAATACAATTTTTGGAATAATGTCTGTGTGTGTGTATGTAAACATGATAACTTGATTACGCTTTCAGTTAGGTCAACCAAATTTTGCATACGAGTATTAGGTAAAAAAACTGTTGGGCTATTTCTGTTAGCAGGAAGTGGTACTTTACCTTTTATTCATGCAGATGCAGAGTCTGATTTCTTCAACTTTACTTTTACAATAATTTTTCAACATATTATTAATTTGATTTGTTGTTGATGGTTCTTTAATGTACACAATATAAAAAATATAATAATTGTCTTGGAGTTTACTCCTCAAATATCCATCCCCATATTTGAGTATACGAGAAAGTCTAGGGGGAACCACTCACGATTTTTAAAACAGCATCTGCCAGGCTGACACCCCAAATCTTGGCACTGTCTAAAAAATTCTTCTACGTGCTACACAGGGCGTATTTTCTCAACACAAAAATACATAATCCAAAATAATTTTGATGCAAAAACTCTTTGAATTTGAGGCAGCAGCAATAACCCCAGAAGCACATTCCAGCCTCAGCTTTAAATATGTTTATGTTTTTTTTACGAACAAAGGACTTTCCATCAGTCACAGAGCATATTGCTTCAAAAATCATAATTAGTTTATAAGTGATGCCGTGGAGCCAAGTGTAAAATGAATAAATCTAATATTTTGGAGCTCTAGACTCTAAAATAAAAAAATGGATTGGATTTTCTGCATAATTTGGCAGAAGCAGTCATGTATTTAAAGACATTTAATCTAATTTCAAACTCTTTCATTAAAATATTAATGTTTCTTAGACAAATACAAACTGTACTCATAAATTATATACTTAGTCCTCATTATGTTGATTCCTAAATTCAATGAAAATGCAAAAAAAAAACATACATTTCCTTGATCTTGTTACATTATATTTATCTTTTTTTTCTAATTCAATGGATAAATGCATAAATACAAATTTCAATCATTTTTCTTAGAGTCAGAGTGTTGCTGGGGCCACAAGGGAGTCCAAGCAAAGGTCGCTGACTTAGAAAAGAGCTTACAGTGGTGACCGAGGAACTCCTCTGTCTCTCAGAATGGTTAAAGGGAGGATGCCAGGGGCACTTTTATCTTGTGAATGAATGGCATGCCTCAGACAAAGCGTCTGGTTTGATACGAGAGAACTTGGAACTGCCCAGAAAGGCAACGCCAGCAAAGCAGCCCCTCACGGAACAAGAAATGATTCTGTTGCTGATTACAGAGGTCAGGGGGGCCGAGGTAGTTTTAAGAAAAAGAGAAGAGTCCAGCATTGTGAGGCACTGGGCAGTCCGGATGATGACACTGTTAGTGAATCCATCCTGAAGTTTAAAGAATCTGGTGCACGATTAAGGGCATGGCCCAACTGTAACTCTCATTTGTCAGAAAGATATTTGGAGAAGAAGAAATAAGGACGTTTGTCCAGGCATTACTTGCTTAGCCAGTTCCTGTTTCAAAGGAGGCAGTCACCTCTTCGCCTAATGACTACAGACCACTGGCACTTACGTCTCACGTCATGAAGATCTTTGAGAGGCTGGTCCTGGACTATATGAGTCCTCTTGTGCTAGACCACCTGCACCCAGTGCAGTTTACCTGTCAGAGAAAGACTGGTGTGGAGGATGTGATTGTCTTTCGGCTCCTCAAGGCTTATTCTCACCTGGACAAAGCTGGCAGCACTCTGAGGATGGTGTGTTTTTATTTCCACAGTGTCTTCAATACCATCCAGCCATCCCTGTTAAGAGGTAAACTCAAAGACGTGCAGGTTGGTAAACCTGTGCTATTCTGATGATGGACTATGTTGCCCACTTGTACTGTCCAACAGGTCTTCCAGCAGTGGTGTACATCGCCGTCAGAACTGCAATCAAAAGATGGTGATCACAGACACAGGGACTGTCGCTGTGTTTCATGTTATTGTGGCATCAAGCGATTCATACTGGTGTCTCAAATTTGGTGATTACTTGTAAACCCTCTGCTTCTATAAAAGCAATGGTGAAAAAAGTGTTACCTTTTATGCTTCATCCCCAGAGTGAACACAGAAGGGCAATAGAAGTCTTCCAAGACTACAATTGCCACGTGCACGGAGCTGGAACAGAATGCGGTTGGCACAAATTACATTCTGAAAAATTCTTACATCTGAACTGGCCCACAAAATTTTCCAGATTAAAAATCCATGGAAAATCTGGGGGACTGCAAAACACAGATTGTTTCTTTTTCTAGCCACTTCACGTGATACACAAGGACTTTAACCTTTACAGTGGAGAAAATAAGGATTGGTTCATCTTATATTTCTTTAGGTATTCTTTTAATTATCCCGTGTGTGTGTTTAAAATGATAAAAATATCACTTTTGAAGACATTTTGGACATTTATAATCTTAGCCGTAGGTTAAGGTTGGTGCCAACACACATCAGAGTTAATTTCAAATCATGTGTTCATGGCTGTATGAATTAGCTGTGTCCACCCCATGGTGCGAAAATTAAAAAGCAGCTCCATAAAACTGACAGAAGGTCGTTTGAAAATTGTCAGTTTTTGCATCCTATGAGCAATTAAGCATCAAATTTAACTTGTCATCACCACATTTCTTTCCCACTACTTTCAAATTAGAAACTTTGATAAACTGAACCTGCCCGATTCCACCTATTTCTATTCCAGAAGAAATACTGATCAGTCTTGAAGACTCAGATAACATCTCCACAATTAATTAAAACATTTTAAAGTCCCTTCCCGGGGCACAATGAGGAAAAGATCTTTCACTTTATATTTAAGAAAAGGAGTGGAAGGCAGCCATGTACAGAATACGAGGTGAGACAAAAATAACTGGATTGGTAAAAAAAAATATTTATTGATAACTTATAGCATTCTAAACATTGTCACCTGCTATATACTCCACTACCCGATCTCTACACCGCTCCATCATATCTTCCATTGATCGAAACAGTGCTGGAAGTCTTCTTGCTTCAGGCTCTTCAACAGGCTTACTGTTTTTTTGTCATCACTTCATCCATTGAAGAAAAATGTGTTCCCTTTAGTTCACTTTTCATTTCTGGGAACAAGTAGAAATCACAGGTAGCTAAATTGGACAAACAGAGAGGATGATCAAGGACAGGAATGTTTTTATCAGTCAAAAACTGCTTTTCGGAAAAACACTCGCAACAAATTTGATGTTTATTCGCTGTTCGATTTTTTTTCACCTGACATTATCACAGCAACTTGTGTAGCGATTGTTGTGCAAATACTGACTGGGCGATTCACAATATATACCTAGCCGGATGGCGGTTTGAGTGGGAGTGTAGGAGGGGATATAGTTCTATGATTCATGTCCAGCCGACCTCCAGATGGTTTCCCAGGAAAGCCACAAGCCCAGTCCGGTTATTTTTGTGTCTCACCTTGTACATTCTCTCTCCATTTGCACAAATCACTCAATTGTTGAACTTAAAATCTTCAGTCGGGCTCATTTATCTCAATTAAAACTATCCAAAATGTTTCCAGGGCAAGAGTCAACCTGTGAACATTGCGATCGAGCTCCAGCCTCACTAGGCCACACGTTAAGGCCGTTCACCAAATTAACATCATTTTGGAAAAAAAATTTTTAGAATCTCTATCAGACAGCTTTAGTGTCACAATCCCTCCTAATCCATTAACAGCTGTGTTGGGTGGGCTCCCAGATGGGCTTAAAGTTGAGAAGAACAAACAAATTGTAATTGCCTTTTCCTCACTACTAGCACGTAGACTTATCTTGCTCAAGTGGAAGAATCCCATCCCACCACTTTTAAGTCAGTGGATAAATGATGTCCAATACTATCTGAAATTGGAAAAAATCAAATTCCCATTCAGAGGATCTGTTCAGAACTTTTTAAAAACATAACAGGAACTAATCAATAATATTGTACAATGACTTTCTATCTCAGAAAAAAGAATACTCTTCCTTCCTTGCTGCTTTCAAAGATTTTCTTTTTTGGCTGGCTGTCCTCTCTTTCTGTTGGCTGGGGGTTGAATTTTGGTTTTGTTAAGTTTGATTTGTTTGTATGGAGTGTTATTTGCTTTTAATTAAAATAAAAAAAATAAGAAAATTGTCCGGTTTCAAAAGACAATAAAAATGCATTTCTCTTCTTACTGGAAAAATGAATAGAATTGGACAAACGGAAGATATTTCCAGATACCATTGTGTTTTATACTTATCAACAACTGCAGCCTGCACATATTTCAATATATTCTTTTAGTCGTGTCTTAAAGTAAATCAAGTAAGATTAAAAGAACAATAGACGTCACTCAGTGCTGGGATGGGAGGCTTAAAATGACAACAAAAGCAAGCCGTACAATTGAAAGGTATGGCTGCTGTAAAATTTAAAAACTGATAACATCTTAGTATCTTTGAACAAGAAAACCTTTTTTTATCTTAAATGTTCTTTTTTTTTAAATCTCATTATTCAGATGGTTTGACTACTGTTGCAGAAAAATTAGACCATTAAGGCATTGTATCTCTCGAAATCAAAGATGTCATTAGCTGTTTGCCGATGCCTTGTTTTTTGTGTCATCCACAGCTCTTATGAGCCATCGTTGCAAATGGGGACAGATGTTCAAGTTTACACCGTTCAGAAAAGTGCTACAGTACTTGTCAAAAGCAAGCGTGAAGCAATAACTTGAATACATAATTCAGTCGTTCAGAGCAACAATTTAACTTCAAAAGAGGATTTTTTTTTTTTTTCTTTTTCTGTCTTCAATGGGAATAAGCCTGTTTAGGCCTGAAAAATCTTTAGAAAGAAAGAAAGAAAAAAAAGTAATTAGAGAATCACAAATAAATGCAACTTTCCTATTTTTTGAAGGTACATTAGATTGCGAACTTTTAGAAGTGCCTTAATTATATGGGAAATTGGAAACAGTATGCACTCTAAGAGGTTCTTCAGCTTGTTTTAAATTCATACAACGCTGCCGCATATAAATGGCTTTCTGCTTCTATTTTGAAAACAGCAGTGAGCCTCTTTCTAAAATGATTGTTGCTCATGAAAAATGAGTAGTTTTATAGCATATAACTGATCTCTTGTAGCATAATTTCCTAACAGTTTTTTTTAAAGCAGGGCGGTGCAGGTTACAGCCCTATGCAGAAACCAACATACTTTCGTCACAGATTTAGCAAGAAATATATGCTAAATAATATATATATATATATATGTAATCCAACGTATGTCTGTCTCTATGTCTGCTTTTCACGAGAGAACTACTTAACAGATTTAGATCGGGTTGATTTCTATAATTTGCTTAAACATTCCGGATGATTTTGCGACTTCTCTCATCGCACTAAATATCATAGTTTGGTTCCAGTACCGATTTATTTGTGAAAAATCCGAGAGACAGGCTGTAGGCCGAGAGGGGGAAGGCGGGACCTCAGCAGTAGGGAGCTGAGCAGGGCCCTCTTCAGTCTCGCACCAGCCTCCGTTTGAGTTGGTCTATCTCTCCCCACGTGTTGGAGCGTACCTCACCTCCACTTTGCTAGCCGATACCTGTTTGTTTAGCAAACATTATAATCTAGAGACTGTTAAAGAGTAACGTTTGTTGTTTTTGAGAGAGAGATCAGAGCTACGTGTGTTTTAGAGGATAGCTCCTCATTGGCAGAGATATCACGGCCACGTGCTCTTCTCCCCACGCGGGGGATGCTCTCCCATCAGAGATGAACACGATCAGATACAGTGCCAGACGTACCTTCTGCTTGGCGAGAATTACATTTTTTAAATTTTTTTTATTAATTTTAAAGTTTGTCCTGTTTCACTACTACATGGGCGGAGACACGGGGGCAGCTAAAAATATTAGTTAAAAACTTATTGTCATGTTACAGTATATCGAAATTCTTAGTTGCATGTCTACCACAGGCAAGTACAGTAAAAAAAAAAAGTATGAAAAACACACATAGCGGTCAGTAGGAGTGGCTGTTGAGTAGATTATATCAGACAAAACTTTATTTGTCCCCGGGGGAAAATTAGCTTTTTACAGAAACTCTTTAAAGAAATAAATACATAAAGAGATGAATATATTTATATATTTGATCTCTAAAAACATGCTCTTTATGACGTTGGGGAACTCCTGCCTGTGGAATTGGGAGGTCAGGCTGCCTGGAGTTAGGCCTATTCTAGTAGGTTAGGGAAGGCCCAGGCTTAGTTTTGTGGTTCTTTAAAGGTCTCACGCCATTCTTCTATTTTGTGTGCTGCTCCATCATAACAGTGGTAATGGACAAAAAAATGTTTCATCCCAAGTTTTTATGAAGAATGGAGATAACAAAGTTCCTGACACAATAGGTTTTCTATGGTGACCAACAATGAAGAAACAGCTAACAAAATCAAAATGTCCTTGGGGGGGAAAAAAAAAGATGTTATGAGGATGCTCTGTATCATGGGATTATTGTATTGAAACACACATTTAATGTAAAATAGACATAGTCTTATCTCTAGTAAGAATATGTGAGTTTGTCTCAAGTGGCATTTTTTAAAATTCTGGTCCTTTATAAAGCCCTGCTCGTCAGGTAACTCTTATCATTTTTCCTACAAAAGATTTACTACTCATTGTCTTAATAGGACAAAGCATCTCAGAGTAACACAAAGACATCACAGTCAAGAAATTTTGATGCTTGCTGCTGAAGTGTTTCCCACAGACTTACATTTATATTTGTTTGCTTAGCCAATGCCTTCCTCCAGAGTGACTTACAAAAGAGGTCAACTTGCGCATCAGTATGTTTAGGAACAAGTGGTAGATGACAAGGATACAGAATTGATCAGCACAACTGTGGAGTTGAAAACAAAATGCAAACTAGTTACACTTTATTGATTACAAGACCCTATTAAAGCCATTACCCGTTAGACTTCCATGCCAAAATCACATCAGCCATTGATCCACATGCAAGATCATTAAGGTGAGTAATTTTCATCTCTGAAGTTCTTGTTAATTATGGCCCAATAAAATAGCCCTCTCTAAAGTCACAAAGATCTCTTCTTTGAGAGATTGTAACCAACATAATGAAAAATCAGGAGTGGTCTCCCCTAGACTTTCTCGTATACTCAGAAATGGGGATAAATGGATGGGCTGCATCAGGAGTGGGCAGGAGGAGGAGTAGTACAGAAAGCTAATCAAAGACTTTGTTAAATGGTGCGACTCAAACCACTTACATCTTAACACCAGCAAAACCAAGGAGCTGGTGGTGGATTTTAGGATGCCCAGGTGCCTCATGGACCCTGTGATCATCAGAGGTGACTGTGCAGAGGGTGCAGACCTATAAATACCTTGGAGTGCAGCTGGATGATAAATTGGACTGGACTGCCAATACTGATGCTCTGTGAAAAAAAGGACAGAGCTGACTATACTTTCTGAGAAGGTTTGCATCCTTCAACATCTGCAATAAGATGCTGCAGATGTTCTACCAGACGGTTGTGGTGAGTGCCCTCTTCTACGCGGTGGTGTGCTGGGGAGGCAGCATAAAGATGAAAGACGCCTCACACCTGGACAAATTGGTGAGGAAGGCAGGCTCTATTGTAGGCACGGAGCTGGACAGTTTGACATCTGTGGCAGAGTGATGGGCTCTGAGCAGGCTCCTGTCAATCATGGAGAATCCACTGCATCCACTGAACAGGATCATCTCCAGACAGAGGAGCAGCTTCAGCGACAGACTGCTGTCACCGTCCTGCTCCACTGACAGAGTGAGGAGATCATTCCTCCCCCACACTATGCGACTCTTCAATTCCACCCGGGGGAGTAAATGCGAACATTACTCAAAGTTATTGTCTGCTTTTTTATTTTTTTCATTTTTCGTACTATTTAAATTAAAACTGTTTTTTTTTGTATCAGTATACTGCTGCTGGATTATGTGAATTTGAGATTAATAAAGTATCTATCTATCTATCATGTAGTGCCTTTCATATCTATCTATCGATATTTGAAGAGTAAACCGCAAGACAATGATTATACTTTTATATTATGTACATTAAAGAACCATTAACAACAAATCAAATTAATAATATATTGAACAACTAGCAAAATACCCGTGCTTCGCAGCGGCGAAGTACTGCCTTAAAATTTTTATTAAGAAGAAAATTAAACCTTTTTAAACTTAGGGAAAATATACCAATAATTATTTGTTAAGGATCTCTTTGTATACCACATTGTGAGTTCGGCCCTCTGGTTGTAATATGACCAAGCTGAGCGCTGAGCTTACTCTTGAGCGTGCAACGTACAGTTGGCCATGTGAACAGTAATCTTGTTTCAAATCTCACAGCTTGGATTGCTGCTGTCATAATTGGTTTGAGTTTCATGGTTTGTTTCAATTACGACAGTATTTGTAGGTCTTGTGTTGAAGAAACATTCGGCATCTGTCAAATAAGTACGTACATTGGTTTTGGTTAGCGCAGGGAAGCCGCCTACCAAATTTCGTGAAGATGGGGCCATGAATAAGAAAGTTCAACATGGCGGACGTTGTCGACCGTTATGACTGTTATGTGTAGAATTTCAAAATGAAACCTGCTTAACTTTTGTAAGTAAGCTGTAAGGAATGAGCCTGCCAAATTCCAGCCTTCTACCAACACAGGAAGTTGGAGAATTAGTGACGTTGGAAAGTTGAATCCATATTGACAGTGGCGTCATACCACCGAAATAAGTATGTACATTGGTTTCAATTAGCGCAGGGAAGCCGCCTACCAAATTTCGTGAAGATGGGGCCATGAATAAGAAAGTTCAACATGGCGGACATTGTTGACCGTTATGCGTAGAATTTCGAAATGAAACCCCCTTAACTTTTGTATGTAAGCTGTAAGGAATGAGCCTGCCAAATTTTAGCCTTCTACCTACACGGGAAGTTGGAGAATTAGTGACGTTTGGAAAATTCAATATGGCGGCCAACAGTGGCGTCATACCACCGAAATAAGTACGTACATCGGTTTTGGTTAGCGCAGGGAAGCCACCTACCAAATTTCGTGAAGATGGGGTCAGCCTTCTACCTACACAGGAAGTTGGAAAATTAGTGACGTTGGAAAGTTCAATATGGCGGCCGACAGTGGCATCATACCACCGAAATAAGTACGTACATTGGTTTCGGTTAGCGCAGGGAAGCCGCCTACCAAATTTCGTGAAGATGGGGCCATGAATAAGAAAGTTCAACATGGCGGACGTTGTCGACCGTTATGACCGTTACACTTAGAATTTTGAAATGAAACCTGCTTAACTTTTGTAAGTAAGCTGTAAGGAATGAGCCTGCCAAATTTCAGCCTTCTACCTACATGGGAAGTTGGAGAATTAGTGATGAGTTAGTTAGTCAGTGAGGGCTTTAGCTTTTATTAGTATAGATTCTTATAAAAGTAAAGTTGAACAAATCAGACTCTGCAGCTGCATGAATAATAGGTAAAGTACCACTTCTGGTTAATGGAAATAACCCAAAAGATGATACAAATCTATTTTTTGTACCTAATACTAGTAAGCAAAATTTGGTTGACCTGAGTGAAACTGTACTCAAGTTATCAAGTTTACATACGCATACACACACAAACATAATTCCTAAAATGTTTTTTCGGACTAACGGAGGTCTAAAATGGCAAGATTCATCAAAATCTCGAAATGGAATTTTTGGAGGATTCCAATACTTTTCCTATACTTCATATACAGTACAAGAAAGTCAGGGAAGTCTACAACATCAAAATTCATCAAAATCACGACATCAAATTTTTGGAGGATTACAATACTTTACCTATACTTTGAATATGAGAAAGTAAAACAATGGGTCTGCCTAGTATTTTTATGCATGACCTTAAGCATAACAGGTTATCAGGTTCTTAATTATGTTGATGACTATAACTTGAATCCCTCATTTATGAATTTATTTGCTTCCTTTTGTACAGTATATCCTCTGATAAATGCTGTGTGTCTTTTACTAAAGCAGTTTTCAGTTAAACATAGAATGTCATTCACAGCTGTTTATGGATGATTGTAATGTCACAAGTCAGGAGCACCCTGTTGTATTTATCAGTTTAATACAATAGGTGACTGATGAGCACTTCTTTTGTGCATTACAGAATCACTAGTTGCTTTTAGCTCAAGGAATGCAATAGATAATATATAATAAATAGATAGATAACCCTGTATTTGTGTCATATGAGAAATTTCACATTTTACAGAAGCTCAATAACAGGATCATTAGTTGTTTTTAGCTCTTGGAATTAGACAGATATACAGATAGGTAGATAAATAGATGTGGAAGGCATTATATTATGATAGATATAAAAGGCACTATATATTACATAGATAGACCGATAGATAGATAGATAGATAGATAGATAGATATATAGAAAATAGATAGGTATGAAAGCCATTCTATAATACATAAAAAGATAGATATAAAAGGCACTATATAATAGATAGATTGCACTGCATTTGTGTCAAGAGGGACATTTCACATTTTACAGAAACTGAA
The DNA here is from genome assembly GCF_016835505.1 of Polypterus senegalus. Classification (NCBI taxonomy): domain Eukaryota; kingdom Metazoa; phylum Chordata; class Cladistia; order Polypteriformes; family Polypteridae; genus Polypterus; species Polypterus senegalus. The sequence goes on along the minus strand of NC_053160.1, from coordinate 178,064,616 downwards.
GAAATATGTAAATAGTATAATAAACAACAACAACCCCCTTAAATGCACACAAATAATTTTTTAAAACGAAAACCCGATTTGGCAAAAGACAGGAGAGCAGTCACAGTGAAGTGCTGAAAAGTTATGAAGGAGCCTGAGCTGTGATTCTTGACATACTTCTACTGAATAATTTGTTGTCTGAAAGTCCTCAATGCTTGTGTGCCAGAGAGAGGTAATGCAGCATTATTCATAATGGCCATCAGTTTTGTCTTCATTCTCTCCTCCACTTGTAGCTCCAGCAGGTCCAAAGGGTGTCCCTAAATGGAGTCTGACTTCTTAACCCATGTATTTGAACCTTAGATCGCAAGCGAACCATGACGTTTATGTTTACAGCTGTCACAGGGTCATATGGTAGAGTGTGTATGCATTTGCCAAGGTATGCCTTGTACTCTTCATCCACCACAATTTAGTACAAAAAATATCTCAAAATAGTTTAAAATGTTTTTGCTATGATCATTAATTTGTCTAAAACAAATCAAATTGCTAGCGACCCAACCACAGTAAAGTGTCTGCTTTTTAACATCCACGTCAAGTGCTATGTTTTATAAACAGCACTCAAGCAAGACATGCTTTTTTCATGATTTCTTTCTGTGTATATACATATATATTCATTACAGTTGCTTATTATGTAGATATTTACAAGTTCAAAGAGGTAAGAAATAAAAGAAATGTCACAACATCTGACCTTATTAGTGGACTGGTCTTTTGCGACTGACATTGTGATATTGTTATTAAGGATGCTGCTCTTCTATTAATTATATCTGTGTTTTATAGGATAATATAGATTTATAAATTTTTTCTTTCTTACGTATTCAAGTTCTCCATAACTATTTCTTTGACATCTCGTAAAATACTTTGCACTACACTCTTTCTATGAAAATGTGTCATAGAAAGAAACGTTACTGTTGTGTTCAACATCAGTAATCATTTGCTATAATTTCTTATATTGATCCAAAATAACAGATTTTATCCAATCGTTCATTGCATCATTGGTCATTTTCAGTCTGATTGGTTTAATGGATAAATAAAATACAAACGGATATTCAGTGCAAAAGACAGAGTGAGGATCAGAAGAAAGAATGGAGAAGAATGAAAAACAAGGGTGAAAACATTAAGTCAAAAAGATAGAATTGTCAGAACCAAAATGCAAAATGACAAAGTTAAAAAGCAAAATTTAGGTCAGTTCAGGATGGTGAATGACTACTCGGGGTCCTTTATACCGGATCAGGAAATGATATCCTAAGCATCACCAACAGGGCATATCATGGGATGAAATTCAATGAAGACCGTAACATAAACTCCACAAAATTCTGGCTCAATTGGCAAAACAAAATAGAATTTGAAAAGACAAGAAAAAATAATGAACTTCAAAAAGAAAGCTAATTAATTAATAATTAAAATTCTGACTGCAAAATTTGACTCGAGTGCCAAAATCCCCAAAACATAAGAAAAATTAGGTTTCTAGCTTTAAGGAAGCCTGATCAAAATGGTAAAAGATCACAATGCTAGTGCACATTGCTTACTACTTATAGAGTTTTGCCATTAGCAGTGTCACACGCACAGGCTTAGCAGACACCTTCAAGCTTGCTCTTCTGGGGCCTCATGTATAAATGGTGCGTACACAGAAAATTGTTGGTAAAGTCACAAGTAGAGTGCAGAGCTTCCCGTGTACATATACAAAGTGCAGCGATGGCAAAAGTGCATTCTTGCTCCGATGTAGAAAAGTCATCATGATCTGACTTCACCTCTGTTATAGCGTGTCTTTATGTGATAACAGCAGTGTCAAATGCAGGGGTGGGATCGCGAACGCGACTGAGAGAATAAAACTGAATAAAAAAAAAACCAAAGCTAATCTTTACAAGTATCATAAATTACACCAGCTGTTACAGACTGGAATCAAATTTATGCTTTTATTCTAAAAGAGTAAGAATACAAGCAGCTCACTTCTCAAAACGGACTCGTCCTGGTTCGAACCCATGAAGTTCTGATTACAAGTCAACAGTTGATACCAGTTGCGCCACTGAAGCAGTCGTAGTAAATGCGTGTCAATGTCGCACCCTAACGTGGGTTCTTTTTCTGCAGGTATATTTTTGAATAAAAGTGCACATGTTCTGTTATATTTGTACCTTTTGTGAAAGTGTTTCTTTGATATTTGGACTTCAGGCTTCACACATTATACACTTCATGTCTACATTTTGTCAATTATTACTAAAACATGAAAAACATTTCTGTTTTAATGATGTGTTTACATAGATCATTGTAGACATGAAACACACACATGAAATGAAAGTGTTCTAAATAACGATATAGTATTTATAAAAGGTGTCATCTTGCTTGACTTCTCACTCTATACAACTCTAAGCATCTGAAATACAGGTAAACAGACTTGAGCTGAGAAAACTGTGTGGGGTGGGGGATGTGACAGCAGGCTTATCGACACATTTACAGGACAAAAGACACTGACGGAGAGGTGAGAAGCGATTTAAGGTGGGACGGATCTACAAATTTTTTCGTAGGCTCTGGTAATTCTAGGTGTTAAACATGTACTATGAAGATATTTCAATGTTCCTTAAAAGTTTTGAAGAATTGGTGTTCTAAGCTTACAGATGGATAAATGTCTAATACAGAGCTGATTGTGTGGTGATTGGTTACTTGGAGAAAGAAAAGGAAGGAAAGGAATTGGTTAGTACGTTTGAAAGAGACTGTACCGTTGCAATAAATTATTTCACCGAATGTCGCGCATGGCACAGCAAGCATCTTGCGGGAGGCAGGAACAATCTCTGGACTAAGCACCAGCTCGTCACTTTGAATGCGCCACTGTGTTCCCATGTTTAATATCTATATATATATAATTCACTAAGGCAAGACAACCATGAAAAGCATGCCGGAAGGGGCGTGGATTCACTAAGCCGCCGACAAGTGAGACACCTATGGCGCACGCAGGAAGGAGCCACGCCCACCAACTCCAAGCCCATTGGATATGACGACAACTCGCAGGGCCACGCCCACCAAGTCGGAGGCGAGGACACAGAAAAAGTGGCGTCATTTATATTCGTCTGTCGTGGAGGCCACATGCGGTGCAGGTCAGGTTAATGTCATGTTCATGTCATGCACCTCCGAGCTACGTTGACTGTTCATAGAAGCATGTTTCTCGCGGAGGTGAATTGCCATATGCAGCGTGTGAAACGGTTTGTGAGGAGTATCTCATGGGATCTTTAAAACAATCCTTTACAACTTAGGTTAAAACACAATGAAGTAAGCAGTCTACGAGTTTTCGGTTACAACGCATGATCGCTTGCACCATAGCAAACTATTTTACACACTACATACAGCAATTCGCATCCGCGACAAACATGCGTCTTCTTAGATGCTCCTGCAGGAACACGGAAGACTTTTCCTGCCCACCAACACTCCTTTTTCACCGGCCCGCGTCTACCCTCGCTCTCTAGACATTCACACTGCCTGCCCATGTGCCCGGACGCAAAAACTCACCGACCACCCAGTTAGCCCCTTTCGTCTGTGCTAGGAGTCCACATGCACGTCTAAGCCACGTTGACTTTTCATTATTCTTTTTGGTTTCGACACCAACCGCGTCCACCATGAAAAACCATGCGAAAGGAACAACGAAGCCCCGCCCACAAACTCTACCCCTCCTCCTACGTGCTCAGGAACGCACCTCAGACCACTGCCCGCCAAATCAAACAGCTCATCAAACACATACTCACTCGCTTTGGTCTGTGCTGCGGTCCAAACCCAGCTGTGAGCCACGTTGACTATTCTTTTGCCCTCCATGGCTGCCGCTTCAAATGTATTTCATGGAAACAACACTTCTTTCAATGTTATAGAAATTCCTGCTTCAGGTAACTGTTTGTTTCTGTCAGTTGGGTTTTTTTGGAGAAATGCCATTGATGAAACTGTTGCTCATAGCAAACTGTTTTACACGCTACATACAGCAATTCGCATCCGCGACAAACATGCATCTTCTTAAGATGCTCCTGCACTTTGTACACACCCCCCTCCCACCGTGGTCGGGTGTCTTGGTGGATTATATATAGAAAGGCAGCCAAAACCGCACAGAGCAATGAAAAGTCTACGTGAGTCACAGGTAGGGTTACCACTTTTAATACAAACAAATAAGCGGTCGGCGTCCAAATTCTTAGAGGGACAAGTGGCTTTCAGCCACATGAGATTGAGCATTAACAGGTCTGTGATGCACTTGTATGTCCGGTACCGCACGCGCACTGCACTGAATGGATCAATGTGTGTCTACCCGGCGTGGGTAAGCCGTTGAACCCCATTCGTGATGGAGACCGTGGCTTGCAATTGTTCCCCATGAACGAGAAATTCCCAGTACGTGCGGGTCATACGCTCGCACTGATTACGTTCCTGCCCTTTGTAACCCCCTACCGGTGGGGTGACTTGGTGGATTATATATAAAAAAGCACTCAGAACCGCAAAGAACAATGAAAAATCAACGTGGAAACCGACTGAGGCGGTGTTTGGAAAATTACCAGTCAACGTGACTCATAGGTGCGTGTGGACTGTACACAGACAAAAGCGACTCAGGTAGGGAGTTGGGGGCGGGCACATAAGCGGGCAGTGCGTACTGAACGAGCGCCGTTCAACCCCGTCCTTCGCTTTGGAAGGAGAAGGCGCTCCTCCGGTTTTCAGTCACGGACAATTGTATGTTGCTTTGTAGCGTACATTGTTGCAATGTTACTTTTCTTGGTGGTTTATTAAATTACGGATTTTTCAAATGTTTATTTTTTCCTCTGTGCTTAAAAATCATTTAAAAAGCGGCCTGATTATACGGCGTATGCTTTAATTCCTAAAATCATATCAAGTATACATCTCAGTATTTAAATTATTCAAAAAACTGTAATATTACGAGTGTAATGGATTCTGTGTCCTGTCAGAGGAAGAGAAAGCCCATTTAAGAAGCACGTAGTAATTCACACACATAGAGCACATAGAAGGATCAAATAAAAACAAAGAGAAACTAGTAAATTAAACGATTTTAAGATGAAGTTTAAGATGTTTTACTTTAATGACAAAATGAACTATGTGATTAAAGTGGAAATTTCGAGTTTAAAGTTGTCATTTTGAGATTTTTTCCTACTGTGTCCCTATTTTTTTTTCTGTACCCTAATAAGCTTTCATATGACACTCAGACAGTTGGCTACGACTCGCTTTTTCATGGCGACTTTGATATCTGTCAACTTCTTTTTTATTACGGGCACTGTGCGACTTTGTGAACTTGAGCTTTTGAGTTTCTCCAACAATCTATGTCACTTGATCAACTTCCTTCTGTTGTTTATATCACTGTTTAAACCAGCAAATAGTACGTTTTTTCCTTGCCTCCACTTGGTATTCACTGAAATTCTTCTCTTTTCCTCCATGCGTTTGCCATTGCCTTTTTACAGAAGGCTGAGCGCTTAAGGGCTATTTATATTGATTTGCATATTCAAAGAGGCATAATTCTGGGAGGAGTTGGGGAGTAGCAGCAGGCGCGTGCACGTGCGTTATTTTTCACGCTGACCGGGATTTATGTAGCAGAAGAACGTGGAAGTTGGTGAAAATTTATGCATCTGGATTTTTTTATGCATACGCACATTTCCACTTTTGTCCATACACCCTGTTTTAGTGTGAATTCTACGCACAGCGTTATGCATGAGGCCCTTGGTGTCTGGTTTTTGTTTTGCCCTTTTTTGGTTTCTTTGACACCTGTGTTTTCTCCAACCAGTTCTATATTTCACATTAGTCGAAGGTAAGAAAAAAAAAACATGAAAGATTCAGCAACGTTGCTACACATCTTTTAGTTTATGTTTCAGGTTTTGATGATTGGGTCTGTTTTTTTATTATTTTATTTTTTATTACTTCAATGTATTGTTTTCTTCATTCAGTTTCTTATTTTTCACTAGTCAGGGGTAAGAAAAAAAACAGGAAAGATTCAGGAGATCTTTTAACCTGTATTTCAGGTTTTGATGATTTGTTGTTTTTTTATTACTTTAATTTACTTGTTTTCTCCAAACAGTTTTTTATTTTTTCATTAGTGGGGTAGAAAAAAAGGAAAGAACCAGCAACTTTGCTACATTTTTTTTATTACTTTATTGTTTTCTCCAATCAGTTTTTTTTTTTTCATTTTTCATTAGTGACAGATAAGAGAAAAACAGGAAAGATTTTAGTCTTTTAGTTTGTGTTTCAAGTGTTGATGTTTGGCTTTTTTTTGGTTTGTTTTTATTATTAAATCAATTTGTTTTCTAAATTTGTTTTTTTTCAAAAAAACAGGAAGGATTCAGGAACTTTGCTACAGATCTTTTAGTTTGTGATTCAGGTGTTAATGATAAGTTCTTTTATTATTATTATTAGTTCAATTTATTATTTTTTCCAACCAGTTTCTTATTTTTTATTAGTCAGAGGTAAGAAAAAAACAGGAAAGATTCAAGAGATCTTTTAGGTTGTGTTTCAGGCATTGATTTTTTTTAATACTTCGTAATTTATTGTTTCCTCCAACCAGTGCCTTTATTTTATAAGATTTAGGAGTTTGGTTTGTGTTTTTTAGTTTTGTTTTTTTTTTTCCTTTTTGGTCTCCCTAAGACCTTCTTGTATTACAACTTTGATTTTTTTTTTGTTCATATATTTGTTACATAGACATTTTGTCATCATAACAGTTCCTAGCAATAATAATTTTGGTTACTGAGGCTAAAGAGGAAGGATTGAACTGATCTGGGGGGTATTTTTCGTACATGGATTACTCGTTTAACCGGATGTAATTGTTGGCGATTTGGCATGATCCTGGATCTGTCGGTTTTTCGAAACTCTTGTTGGATGTGTTGTCATAGAAGCACATTATTCTATGTAAACAAGGATTAGCTCACATACTTAATCGGTTTCCGTGCATGGAATTCATTCAGTCATGGCTTCGCCGTTCATGAATGAGTGACCAATTGATATCTGTGTGCAAAGTATAAGAAGAGAATTTCATATAGAGAGGGTTTTGTGCGATCGGTAAGATCCTTTATTGCTCCCAAAGGAAGTTCTTTTCAAAATATACCACTTTAGCCGAAAGGGAATATTGTACCTCAAAGATTGATTAGCACCTCATATTCGAAGTCAAACTAAGTGAAGTCGGGCTCTCACAACCACACAGACAGTATGCATTGCTTTGGGTTTTTTTGCAAGCGGCACTTTTTTTATATACATTAGGCGATGCGGAAAATCTATCTAATAAAGTGCAGTTTGCCAGGCAATTCGTAAAGTCTGTTTGGCACTGAAATATTTCCTTCGGGTTTTCATAGTGTTTCTTGGACACTTGCGTGTGCAGACAATAAAAGATGTGTTTCATGCCATTGCAGGTACACAGGCAAAAACACCCACAGTTCCATAAAGAATCTCACAATCGGCCTAACATCCTCATTACCCAGGATTTCCAAATGTGATATGGGCACATGGGACTGATCAGAGTGGAGTTGGATCAAACATTATTTGGAAAATGTACCTCTTCTCCTGATGGATAATCAAACACAGTGTCTTCATCAAATATTTGACCTTCGTCATTATCTCGTTGGTCAGACACAAGTTCTAGGGATATGACATTCCCTGCAACTGACCCAACAAAAAAAAAATGCCCTCAGAAACCGGACGATGGGCATTTTGCTGGAGAGCCAACTCTTCTGCAGGGGTTAGGTCTGGACCGCGTGGACCTCCACCTGTTTCTTGCTTGTCTGCCTTCTTATTAGCTTTAAAATGAATGTTTTTATATCATATATGATTCTTTATGTCAACAATTCTTTAAATAGTTATATACCAATATTTACCAGTTTGAAGTGTATTCTTGTACTTCACTTTAACCTGTTTCCATGTTCTCCTTGTGCTCACATTTGATCTGAAACCCTGCATTCAGTAAGTACAACGCACACTACTTAGCGTTTAATTTGTCGGCCACTTTTTGCTAGCCGTCTTTTCTGGTTTGGGTTGCTTTTGCAGTGTTACTTCTTGTGCATATTAAATGTTGAAATTCTTCACATCCTTCGAATAAAAATTCCTGCTCTGCTTGTTTGAAAAAAAAAAATGCGCCCCTTCTTTCGTCATTTTGTTTCAGCCTATCAAAGACTTGCTGATCATGTTTTCTAGACTCAATATATATGGGCTTTTCACTCAGAGCGGGCGCGCGCATTCATCTCGGATGATTAGATCCAGCTAGACTAATCTACTACATGGCTGCGTTTGAAAAACTGACTTATCCCGGATGAGCTTCACCGGCATTAACTCATCCAAGATGAGGCATCTGATCTCGGATGATTTAAGCAACGTACGGAAAATACCCCCGATCTTTTTTTTTTTTACAAAATGCATATAGTTATTTAGAAGCATGTTACTCCTCTAGCTAGTCCGAAAAATATTAAAGTTGCAGAATATTTTGTTTATTTTACTGGACAAATTAAAAACACTATGCAGTTATTTTTTCCTACATTACATTGGAATAGGGGAATGTGCCAAAAACAGATTGCTACCAAGCAATTTACCTGAAGTGGTTGCTAGTTTAAACAAAACATTTGAATAAATGCAATTAATTTTTAATTAAGCCGCAAGGTAAAATTTGTTGATGCATTTTCTAATTGTATTCCCTTCACTTGAGGGTTGCAGTATTATAATTCTGCGGGTTATTATTTACATAAGACTGTTAACATATCTACACATTTGAAAAGCTTTCTTGCAATCATTCAGAAATAAAAGCACAAATTTTCACTTTAAACAGGTAAAGCAGACATGTGGCCATGTGTCTGCATCAGGGAAGTCATGTCACACCGAGCCCTCACCAGAATTACGGGTCTTTTAGTTTGCATTTCAGGTGTTGATAATTTGTTCTTTTTTTAATTATACTTTATTCCTTTCTCCAAATAGTTCTTTATTTTTTCATTAATAATGGGGTAGAAAAAAACCCAGAAAAGAACCAGCAACTTTGCTACAATTTTTTTTTATTACTTTATTGTTTTTTCATTACTCACAGATAAGAAAAAACAGGTAAGATTTAAGAACTTTCCTACAGGTCTTTTAGTTTGTATTTCTGATGCTGACGTTTGACTTTTATTATCATTATATTGAATTATTTTCTTCAGTTTTTTTTACATTTGTCGTGGGTTAGAAAACATGTCAGTGCATTTTCTGATTGTATTCTCTTCACTTTTGCAGTATTATAATTCGGTTGGTTGTTATTTTACATAAGACTGTTGACATTTCTACCCATTTGAAAAACTTTCTTATAATCTTTCACAAATAAAAGAACACATTTACACTTTAATCATGTAAAGCTGACATGGGTAATAAGTCTGCATCAGGAAAATCTTTTTACACAACCATAAAGTGTCACTTAGCTTTGTGCTTAAACAGACCAACACACCAGGGGCCTCATGTATAAATGGTACGTGCACAAAAATATTGCGTATGCCAGTTTCCACGCTCACATCGCGATGTATAAAAACTAAACTTGGCATAAAGCCACACACATTTTCATGCTAGCTCAATCTCTTGTGTACACAAGCTCTCCTCTCGGTTTTGCAAACTGGCGGCACCCAGCTTCAAAGCAGTGCTACTGTTCCTGTGAGGTTTCCCTTTAGTTTTTAGACTCATTTCCCTGACACGGTTTTATCAAATCCACTGAAATTAACCGCATATTCTTTAATAGTTTAAGGCATCTCATTGTGATCAACTCGTAACCATATAATGGTGCATTGAATGGACAGACTATTCTAAATACCATCGCTGATTTAGCGTTGTCACTGTCAGTGCACCACTGAGCATTTAACTCACTGTATCTGAGTGTGGAATCACAGCTGTACAGCAGCTGATTGAATTACCGGTATCAAGCATCAAGCACACGCTGCATCAACCTTGTGCACAGTCTATTTGAATTGTTTCCATACAGCAAACGCTTCAGAGCCTTTCCTGTAGGGACCTCACGGTTCAGAAACAGTCTCATCCCAAGTGCTCTAAATGCACTCAATCAGTCCATCAAGTGTTCCTGGTAGAACTGTTTGTACTTATAAGTACAATCACCTTACTGTAAACTTGCACTACAATTATAATATTGCACAACCTGAGCCACTTTATAAGGCACATATTTACATATGATGACAACTGCCTTCTAAGTCGATTCAGATTTCCAAGAGCTATCATCTTGGAGATCTTGATATCATTATTAAGATGAAATGCAGTAAAGCATGTTTTTTACATGATACAGATACATTTTAAACTTCATTAAAATAATGTATATAGTTAATAACTAAACATATGAGAACACAGTGGCTCAACGCTAGCAATGAGCTGGTGCCCCCATTCAGGGATTGTTCCTGGCTCACGCTGTTTGCTTTCTGGGATTGGCATGACCCTGGATGGATAGATGGATGGAATAATTAAACATGTACTACAAAGATATTTCAGTGTTTCATAAAAGTTTCGAAGAATTGGCGTTCTAAGCTTACAGATGGCTTGGTATCTATTAGAGGGCTGATCATGTGGCGATTGGTTACTTGCAGAAACAAAAGGAAGGGTAGGAATTGGGGGTTAGTACATTTGAGAGAGACAGTACTGCTGCAATAAATTATTTCATCGAATGTCGCGCACGGCGCAGCAATCATCTTTGTGGGAGGCAGGAACAATCTCTAGACAGGGCGCAGTACTGCACCACCGTGTCCCCATGTTTAATACATGCTTTAATTTCTGTCATTATGAAAATGATATCAAGTATACATCTTAATATTTAAATTGTTCAGGGAGCTGTAATATCAAGAATGTAATGTATTCTGTGTCCTGTTGGTGGAAGTGATTCACACACATAGAGCACATAAAAGAACACATAGAAAGAAACATTTAACGTGCTACTTTAGTTACAATGGGCTCTGAGAAACTGGTAAATTAAACGATTTTAAGATGGCGTTTATGATGTTCTACTTTGATGACAAAATAAAGTACGTGATTAAAGTAGAAATTTCGAGATTAAAGTTGACATTTGGTCATTTTTTTCATCTGTGTCTCTGTTTTGTTTTTCTTTTTTCTGCACACTAATACGCTTCCATCTGACACTCAGACGGTGGGCTACAACTTGCCTTTTCATGACAACTTTGATATCTAACCCCTTTTTATTTATTTCGGACACTTTGCGACTTTCTGAACTTGAACTTTTGAGTTTCTCCACCACTCTGTTACTCAATCAACTTCCTTTTGCTATTTATATCACTGCTTAAACCATCAAATAGTACGTTTTTTCCTCATCTCCACTTGGTATTCGCTGAAATTCTTCTATTTTCTTTGCTTTTTCCTTTGTCTATTCACAGAACGCTGACCTTAAGGGGCTGTTTAAATCTATTTGCATATTCAAAAAGGCGTAATTCCTGGAGGACTTGGGGAGTGCCAGCAGGCGCGTGCACGTGTGTTACTTTTCAATCTGACCGGGATATATGTAGCAGAAGGACATGGAAGTTGGCTTATGCACAGCTTTATGCATCTGGATTTTTTTGTGCGTACGCACATTTCTGCTTTTTTCCCTACGCCATGTTTTAGTGTGAATTCTACGCACAGTGTTATGCATGATGCCCCAGGTGACAACACGACTGCGCCTTTGCTGTCATGTACTTTTGCATTTAAATCTTTTGATGCCGCATTAGCCAAATGACTGCTTACAGACAGTAGGTTGTGTCCAGCCACAGCTTGCTCACTTGACCTCACAAATAAATAAACAGTTTTATTTCAGGTGACTACCTGTTGAAGGTCATCGAGAGAATGCCAAGAGTGTGCAAAGCAGTAATCTGAGCAAAGGGTGGCTATTTTGAAGAAACTAGAATATAAAACATGTTTTCAGTTATTTCACCTTTTTTTGTTAAGTACATAACTCCACATGTGTTCATTCATAGTTTTGATGCCTTCAGTGAGAATCTACCAATGAAAATGAAATGAAATGAAATGAAATGGTCATGAAAATAAAGAAAACACATTGAATGAGGACGTGTGTCCAAACTTTTGGCCTGTACTGTATGTGTGTGTCTGTTTAAAAATATCAGATTGTCTAAAATAGGTTTATGTTAAATTGATTCAGAACAATATTATCTACATGAATGTAATTTGTTAAATTTTAAATAAATTTGTTGTCAATTTTGTACTTAAGTGTGATGTGAAGGAAACATTTTCATTATACTTTTTATTGCGGTAATGAATGCAAATAAAATAACTTTTCACAAATGAATCAATTTTTTATGAGTTTAATATTTCAGCTCTGTTGAGCAGCATACAGTAAATACACAATACATAAGTACTAAAACATAAACAGTAATAATACTAACATAATAACAAAAAGTACATGCCAATTCAAAAATAAGGATTAAAGGAAAATATACTTAGTAAAATATACTCACTTTACATTAAATGTCCATAATTACACTGTAACTACTATGTAATTACCTGTATAAGTGCGGTGTAACTTCGAGTTATTACTCCATACTTACTGTGTAATACAAAGTAACGCTATAGTTAATTACTCAGTTGTCATTGTTATTCCACAGTTTATATAATTACAATGTAACAATTTATCACTTATCCAAAAACAAGTGTGTACTTACATAGTTACATTGTAATAAAAACATCAGGGTATGTAACTACAACTATGTAACAAATGTTCCATGGTCTGGGCAATTGTAATGGAGAATTTGCAGTGATAACTGGATAGGTTTTCAATGATAACTGCCCTGGTAACAGAATGTACTTACCATGTATTTACTCTGTACTTGCACTGGAATGGCCTACCCACTATACCACAGTGAAAATGTTTTGTTTGACATCAAACCCCTAAATCCTTTGCAGAGGTTGCTTCCTGTATGACAGTGTCTCTCGTCTTCTGCTCATAATTGACGTTCCTTCTGCCCCTGTGTGGCACTTTGCACATTTTTATATGTTTAACTGTATTTCACAAGTGTTCACCCAGTTCTGAACCTTGTCCAAGTCATCCTGAGTTGTTTTGCTACCCCGAGTGTCTGCTGTTCATCCAATTTTAATGCCATCTGCAAATTTCACAGGTTTTCTAACTGTAACAAAGTCTATGTTATTAATGTAAATCCAATAAAGTAACGGCCCAAGGACAGACTCCACTGATGACCCTGCTCCATGTGGAGAATTACCCTCTTTTCTGAACTCTTCTGCCAGTTAACCAACTTGAGATCAAGTTTTACAGGTTACTCAGGTGCCTACAGCTTCTAGTTTCAGAATGAATGTTCCCATGTTAGTGTGGGTGTGTGTGAATGGACCCTGTTCATAAATGGTCTGCCTGCTACTATAAGAGATGCCCCTTCAGTCTCTGCTTTCAAATACCAGCTGAAGACTCACTACTTCAGTTTAGTACACCCTGACTAGAGCTGCTGATTAACTGTACAAACCGCATCTCTGTTGTTGGTCATTAGCACTAAAACATACGTAATATGATTGTTATAATTTGTTACTAACCCTCACCTATTCTGTTTCTCTTCTCGGTACTCAACTGTGGCACTTGGTGCCACTGCTCACCTGCCAAGTTGTTTTGTCTGACTAAGGTAAACTCATTTTTGATGGAAAATCACAGGAATCATTGGGTAGAGGGATCCTTTGATCGGATTGGCTGGCCCAGCTCTGTCTCAGCTGTGGAATGGCCAATAAGGGGAGGCGGCTTGATGACTGAGGTCTCCAGAGCTCTGATCAAATCCAAATCCTATTATATGATATCATCTACTGTTAAATTCTACTTTGTACTTGTTATATTGTATTGAAGATTACTTGTGTTCTGTGTATTGTATTGTATCGACCCCCTTCTTTTTGACACCCACAGCACGCCCAACCTACCTGGAAAGGGGTCTCTCTCTGAACTGCCTTTCCCAAGGTTTCTTCCATATTTTCCCTACTAGGATTTTTTTTGGGAGTTTTTCCTTGTCTTCTGAGAGAGTCGAGGCTGGGGGGCTATCAAAAGTCAGGGCCCGTTAAAGCCCATTGAGGCACTCCTTGTGTGATTTTGGGCTATACAAAAATAAATTGCATTATATTGTATTATATAAACCATGATCTTCTCATGGTTGGTCACTGCCTTGTGCTTGACGCTGCTTGGATGGACTTCACCCCCTGCAACCCTGACTTATTTTCATAGTATTATATTAGAGTAATAGACCATGACTCACTATTAACTCATATAGCACATATCAGGTTACATTTTGTGATTTTACTTTGGTAACCCTTTAGTTTAGGAACTGCAGAAATGCATCTGTTACTCTCTTACTTGTACACTGTGTGCACAATTATTAGGCAAGTGAGTATTTTGACCATATCATCATTTTTAATGCGTATATTCCAACTCCAAGCTGTATTAACTTGAATGCTTATTGGATTTAAGCACGTCAGGTGATGTGTATTTGTGTAATGAGGGAGGGTGCGGCCTAAGGAGATCAACACCCTATATCAAGGTGTGCAGAATTATTAGGCAGCTAGTTTTCCTCAGGCAAAATGGGCCAAAAAAGAAATTTAACTGACTCTGAAAAGTCAAAAATTGTAAAAAGTCTTTCAGAGGGATGCAGCACTTTTGGAATTGCTAAGATATTGGTGTGTGATCACAGAACCATCAAACATTTTGTTGCAAATAGTCAACAGGGTCGCAAGAAACGTGTTGAGAACAAAAGACGCAAATTAGCTGCCAAAGATTTGAGAAGAATCAAACGTGAAGCTACCAGGAACCCATTATCCTCCAGTACTTTCATATTCCAGAGCTGCAACCTACCTGGAGTGCCCAGAAGTACAAGGTGTTCAGTGCTCAAAGACATGGCCAAGGTAAGGAGGGCTGAAACCCAACCACCACTGAACAAGAAACATAAGTTGAAACGTCAAAACTGGGCCAAGAAATATCTGAAGACAGATTTTTTTCAAATGTTTTATCGACCGATGAGATGAGAGTGACTCCCTATGGACCAGATGGATGGACCTGTAGATCAGTAATGGGCACAGAGCTCCACTCCAACGTGGAGGTGGGGTACTGGTATGAGCTGGTATTTTTAAAGATGAGCTAGTTGGACCTTTTTGCATTGAAGATGAACTCAAAATCAACTCCCAAACCTACTGCCAGTTTTTTGAAGACACTTTCTTCAAACAGTGATACAGGAAAAAGACCATGATTTTTATGCAGGCCAATGCTCCATCACTTGCATCGAAGTTCTCCACTGCATGGCCAGCCAGTAAAGGCCTTAAAGATGAAGGAATAATGACATGGCCCCCCTTCCTCATCTGACCTAAACCGTATCGAGAACTTGTGGGCACTTCTTAAACGCTAGATTTACGGGGGAGAAAAACAATACACCTCTCTGAAGAGTGTCTGGGAGGCTGTAGTCACTGCTCCACAAAAAGCTGATCGTCAACAGATCAAGAAACTGACAGACTCCATGAATGGAAAGGCTTATGACTGTTATTGGAAAGAAGGGTGGCTATATTGGTCATTGATTGATTGATTGATTTTTTGAAATGTCAGAGATGTTTATTTGTAAATTTTGAGGTGTTTGTTTATTATTCCCACTATAACAGATGAAAATAAACAAGTGAGATGGGAAAATTTTCATTTTTCCTTTAGTTGCATAATAAATCTGCACACTAATAGTTGCCTAATAATTGTGCGCACATATGAATTCCCCTGTTCACACTCACATTTCCATTGTGAAACATTCAGGTTTCAGGTTTATTAACATTTTGGATTGACTGATAGCACTGTGTTTGTTCCATATTAAAATTAATCCTCAAAAATACAACTTGCCTAATAATTCTGCACTCCCTGTATATGATGTGCAGTGATGCAAGAGACACCACTAAAAGGTGAGGGCTAGCCATCCCGTATACTTAAAAACATGTTCTTGGAAAAGCAAAAATAATAACGATCTGTCTTTACAGATCTGATTTGTAAACACAAAATGGAGTCTTTTAAAGCCGGTCCGAGGACGTGATCTCAGCGGGACGGGAACTGAACGTGATGTCATCGAGCCCAGGTGGAATTTCCATAGCTGGTCTGCAGAAGAAAGAGAGGAAGGGTTAGCGTACTTTGCCATCCCCTTCAGAGCCCTTTAGCTGCCTCCCATGCTCACGTGTTTGACAGTAACAAGACCTTAACATACACGTCTTTGGCTCTTCGTAACACTTGTAAAGCATCAGTGAAGCATTTCTTCATCTCTACAATGTCACCAGCTAACAAAACTTCACTTTGGAGTGGTCTGAGGGGGTTAACTGAGACACATCTCTCTTGATATCCTATATTTAGTATAAGACCTGTGAATCCTTCATATTAACAAGTCATTTTACCAGCAGGTCAATATGTCGCACTGCACAGACATGAATGACCCATCTACTGATGTTTTATAAGTGTTATGATGACCCAAAGAAGCCTTCTGTTAAGGTCTTGTTACATAATTTCTTCATTCTCAAGATCAGAAATTGCTGCATAAATTATTTTTCCACTAAACCCCGTTATGCAAACATGTGCACCCTTACACAGGATTCATGTAAAGGAGCTTTTAAGGAGCATTGCTACAGATTTGGAGACAAACACATTGAAAAACACACCAATAAAAGTAACAATTGCAACCACGAAACATATTTTTCCATGCTTTTTTATTAGCACATTTGTTCATTTGGCTCTTATTTTGCATTTTGATCTTTGACTCAGTTGTGTTTTGGTGGGCATCGCTGCCACGCATATGTATGCCAGTGTTTGCCTATGTTATAAAACCAGGCTGTTAGCACTGTCACCGGCGCTTTATAATCAAACTTGTTTTTGTTTTTCATCCTGCCCAACAGACTGCTGAACAAAACTTACAAGCATTTCTCTCCGTTTGGTCCGACTTTCTTGCCAAGTGGAAGCTGGTTAAGCCTTAAGGTTAAGTTCCTTCTCTGGTTAAACCACAAGTATTTTCTTTTACGACGGGTGAAGCCTATCTAATGTTTTCATTCCTAGAAGTCACCCACCACATGGCAACTCCTTCTGGGGAGATCCATGTTTTTTTTTTTTGTTTTTTTTTTCTGCAAACAACAAAAGGAGTTTCCTGGAAGCTCTTTTGTTTTTTTGTGCGATTTCACGCGAGGGGCAGTGGTGACCCTGCCCTGTTGCTATTCTTGTTGTGGTTGTTCATATCCTATCCTGGGATTGAGCTTTTTCTTTTTAGTAACTCCTTTGCTTTCTGTGGTTGTTACCTTGATAAAGAGGTGTTAATACTAGAAAAGGTTTTTGTTAAGGACTTATGTTCAGCCACAAACAGAAGTTAAAACCTTGACAACTTTTATGAAGCCTGTGGATGAGACATTGGGACAGCTTAGCAATTAGCTAAAGAAATTAGCTTGATGGACTGAAAGGTCTCCTTGTTTTTCAAATGTCTTACATTTCTTTGTCTGCTGTTTAGTTAGTTGCCCTCTTCAACTTGCTTTAGTAACCCTTAACTACTCACACCTTTTCTCCTCTCATAATTACTCGCACCATGTACGTTATGCACCAGTGTTAAAATGGCTATTTATATGCATGCTCTGAGACTGTAATGTAAAATATTGCAATACTTTTAAATTGTGCATGTTTCTAATGTAATTTAATACCATATTACTGAATAGTATAACACAGTCTAGGACTATCTGAAAATGAGCCTGATCCACGTCTCCAGTGCTCATTTGTCACCGGTCACACATTTCATCTCGTGCAGGATTTGCACACGGATCACACTTCACTTCAGTTGCTGAATGTTCTTTGCAGACAAAGTCATTGCAAGAAGAACATCTCATCATCGTTGTCATACATACGTAAGTATCCGTGCAGCGTACCAAATGCATTATATGGAACTGGCGACGGTGCAGCCACTCATTAAACCAGCTGGACGCAGACTGGAGGCAAAACTATTGCGACATGGTACTTGTAGTGAAACAAGCTGAGGAAAGATGGTGGATGCTGCCAGTAGGTTCAAGTCAAAGGACATTGGACAAAAATATCTGAGATTGGCGTATAAAATATACCAGCGCAAGCAGTTAAGGGTTAAATACCAATCCAGTGCAGTGGCAGATCTACATTTTTGGGGTCTTGAAGCTTGAACTGTTATGTGGGCCTCTTTTTGGAACCAGCAGTTAAGTTTGGGTAACTACTGTTTATAAAAATAACAGGCTTAGGCTAGTCAAACACTATTTCACCTTTGGTACTTATCTTACTTTTCTAAATGGAACATTTATTTTAAAATTTGTCTTGACGTATCACATCTTATCTTGCCTTATCGTATCATATATTTCCTTATCTTGCCTTAACTTGTTTTATTGTATTTTATTGTATCCTATCTTGTCATACCTTAGTGTATTTTACATTGCCTTGCCTTGCCTTATCGTATCATGTCTTATCTTGCCTTATCATATTATATCTGACCTTGTCTTATCTTACCTACATGCAGTATATCTTATCTTGTTTGGCCTTGCCATTTTCCTTATCGTAACTTGTGTTGTCTTGTTTTGAATTGCCTTGCCTTGTCGTGCCATATCTTCCCTTTTCTTGTCTTATTGTGTCTTATCTTGCCTTATCATATCTAACGTTGTCTTGTCTTATTTTACCCAGATGTAACGTATCTTATCTTGTGTATGCCTTGCCATTTTTCTTTTTATCTTATCTTTCCTTATCGTAACTTGTGTTGCTTTGTTTTTTCTTTCCTTATTTTATCTTATCTTGTCTTATTGTATATTATTGTATCCTAATTTGTCATACCTTAGTGTATGTTATCTTGTCTTGCCATGCCATATTTTATCTTGCCTTATCATATCATATCTGACCTTATCTTATTTATGCCTTCCCATTTTCCTTATTTCCTTATCTTACCTTATCATAACTTGTGTTGCCTTGCCGTGTCTTGTTGTATCATTTCTTATCTTGCCTTATTGTATCATATATTTCCTTACCTGGTCTTGTCTTATCTTGCCGTGACTTGTCTTATTGTTTCCTATTGTATCCTATCGTGTCATACCTTAGTGTATGTTACGTTGTCTTGCCTTACTTTGTGTTATCGTATCATATCTTATCTTGCATTAGCATATCATATCTGACCTTGTCGTACCTTACCTGGATGTACAGTTGTGCTTGAAACTTTATGAGCCCTTTACAATTTTCTATATTTGTGCATAAATACAACCTAAAACATCATCAGATTTTCACTCAAGTCCTAAAAGTAGATAAAGAGAAACCAGTTAAACAAATGAGACAAAAATATTATACTTGGTCATTTATTTATTGAGGAAAATGATCGAATATTACATATTTGCGAGTGGCAAAAGTATGTGAACCTCACGGATGATCAGTTAGTTTGAAGGTGAAATTCGAGTAAGGTGTTTTCAATCAATGGGATAACAATCAGGTGTGAGTGGGCACTCCGTGTTATTTAAAGAACAGGATCTATCAAAGTCTGCTCTTCACAAAACATGTTTGTGGAAGTGTATCATGGCACGAACAAAGGAGATTTCTGAGGACCTCACAAAAAGAGTTGTTGATGCTCATCAGGCTGGAAAAGGTTACAAAACCATCTCTAAAGAGTTTGGACTCCAGTAATCCACAGTCAGACAGATTGTGTACAAATGGAGGAAATTCAAGACTATTGTTACCCTCCCCAGGAGTGGTCGACCAACAAAGATCACTCCAAGAGCAAGGCGTGTAATAGTCGGCGAGGTCACAAAGGACCCCAACTGAAGGCCTCTCTCACATTGGCTAATGTTCATGTTCATGAGTCCACCATCAGGAGAACACTGAACAACAATTGTGTGCATGGCAGGGTTGCAAGGAGAAAGCCACTGCTCTCCAAAAAAAAAACATTGCTGCTCATCTGCAGTTTGCTAAAGATCACGTGGACAAACCAGAAGGCTATTGGAAGAATGTTCTGTGGACAGATGTGACCAAAATAGAACTTTTTGGTTCAAATGAAAAGCGTTTTGTTTGGAGAAAGGAAAACACTGCATTCCAGCATAAGAACCTCATCCCATCTGTGAAACATGGTGGTGGTAGTATCATGGTTTGGGCCTGTTTTGCTGCATCTGGGCCAGGACAACTTGCCTTCATTGATGGAACAATGAATTCTGAATTATATCAGAGAATAGTAAAGGAAAATGTCAGGACATCTGTCCATGAACTGAATCTCAAGAGAAAGTGGGACATGCAGCAAGACAACGACCCTAAGCACACAAGTCGTTCTACCAAAGAACGGTTAAAGAAGAATAAAGTTAATGTTTTGGAACGGCCAAGTCAAAGTCCTGACCTTAATCCAATCGAAATGTTGTGGAAGGACCTGAAGTGAGCAGTTCATGTGAGGAAACCCACCAACATCCCAGAGTTGAAGCTGTTCTGTATGGAGAAATGGGCTAAAATTCCTCCAAGCCGGTGTGCAGGAATGATCAGAAGTTACGTTTAGTTGCAGTTATTGCTGCAAAGGGGGTCACACCAGATACTAAAAGCAAAGGTTCACATTCTTTTGACACTCACAAATATGTAATATTCAATCATTTTCCTCAATAAATAAATGACCGAGTATAATATTTTTGTCTCATTTGTTTAACTGGTTTCTCTTTATCTACTTTTAGGACTTGAGTAAAAATCTGGTGATGTTTTAGGTCATATTTATGCAGAAATATAGAAAATTCTAAAGGGTTCACAAACTTTCAAGCACAACTGTATCTTATCTTATCTTGTTTGGCCTTGCCATTTTCCTTATTATGTCATCTTTCCTTATTGTAACTTGTTTTGACTTGCCATGTCTTGTCATATCATATCTCATTTTGCCTTATTGTGTCACATCTGCCCTTGTCTTATCTTATCTTATAGTATATCTTATTGCATTTGTCCTTTTTTCATCTTATCTTTTCTTGCTCTAGTGGCGTAGCGTAGTGGGGGCGGCAGCGGCACTTTTAGGGGCCGGCAAAGAATTACTGTATATTTTAGTCTTTTAAATTGAAATACCTAAATAAGGGGGCGGCAAAATTTTCCTCCGCCCCGGGCGGCTGACACCCGCGCTATGCCACTGTCTTGCTCATCTGTTTATCTTTCTGTCTATTAAATCCAAGCTGTGCACCCAGATTTGACCAAATATTCATTTTAATTTGTTTTTCTGAAAAAAAAAAACTTAAAAATAGTATATTCCAGGCCAGATAATCTACCTAGATAGTTTAGGGTGCCGTTTTGATAAATCTGACCTGTGGAAATATTGGGAAATGGTAAATAATAAGAACTTACCTCCCATTTTTTTTTTTAGAAGGACAAAGATGGGAGTAGAAATCTAGAGTTTGGAGGTATAATATACGCAAATCCATTAGTCTAGTGTACCACCATCATGAGATGTCACCTTCACTGAGATGGAAGTATTATGCAGTATAAACAAATTTTATTGATATTTTCTGTCTCACGACTTCTATCTGCTTGTCTGCTTAGGGATATTCAGGCAAAGGCACACACTTGTATAACCCGGGGGCACATTGCCACATTCTGGATTCAAATACCCAGCTGCTATATCTGTATGCATGTGGACACTCCAGCCATCTTTTTTCTTCTGGGTATTGGAGTTTTTTCTCCCATTTCCCATAAATGTGCATACAAGGTTTACTGAGGATTACACATTCACCTTGGGTTAGTGTTGAGTGTGTGTGTAAATTGGCCCACAGTTGGTTCCTGCCTAGTGCTTGATGCTTTCCGGATGATCTCCACACCCTACAACCCCGACTCGGTTTCAGAGTATTCCATTACATTAACAAACCAAGATTCATTTTCCACTTTTTTTTTTAATATCTATTACAAATACATTTCATAATTTTACTTTTCCCGACTCTCATAACAACTCTAAAATGTATTGTGAAGAATGCGCTATTGTATTTATCTTTTCATTATGTTTCTTCAGTCTCAAGATCAGAAATAGTCGTGTTAATTATTTTTCAACCAAATGAATCCTCTGCAGAGAAAATAAACTGTGGCTGTCAACGACAACATCTGTTGAAATTAACTACCCGCATAAAAACAATTCCAAGACATTTAATTAGCATCTTTAGGATAAAAGATACAATTTATACCACGGCTGCCCTTAACATTATTTATTAATTCATTCGTTTATTTATTTTTTGTTTGTTTATTGTAAATGTAAGATTTTATGGCAGTTCATTTTATTTAAAAGATCCTTGTTCAGAACAGTGTATCTCATGTGGCTTTTACCACTACGCAGTAGTGTACATTTCTAGCTTGAATAATTATTTTCCTCTGAAGTTGTTGGTCAGAATTCAAGCTTCAAATCATTTGATCACAAACAAACCTTCAAATAAATCAGCTCAATGCAATGCAAAATGAGAATGTGCCAGGCCTGCTAGAGCAACAAGAAAACTGTAACTGTAATTTTGATCTCATTAAATGTTGTTCATTGTTAGGATTCATGAAGAATGCATTTCAAATGAAGTACGCAATTAAGAATACAATGGAGATCAAAGGGGCTTTTTGTAATGCACATGGTTCTGATTACTAGAATAAATGAAATTAGATTAATAAAAAGATTTGTTTTCTTTTTTTTTTTAAATTACTGTGCCTGTATTTATACTCCGCTAATCCAAATTTGCATTATGCCCAGAGCATTTTTTTAGGTGTTTTTGGTATATTTTGAAAAACCTAAAGGGTATGCTGTTTACTGGACAAACCTGGCTCCTCTCCTATGCTAAATTACTGCTGTTTTATGAAAGAAATATTGAAATGATCAAAGCTGGCATAAGAAAAAAAATGGGGTGCATAAGAAGAGCTGGGCTTTCAAGGTCAAAGCCACATTTAGGGCTAAACTGGTAATTCAAAATGGAAAAAGAAACTGCAGTTACAAATAGAGAATTATCTCCCACTGCTGATGCTAAAAGAATGACACGACCTTCCCGTCAGGCTGTGTTTAAGCCAATAGCCCGGAAGGGGTGGAGTCAAGTATCTCCGTACAGGTTAAAGGTCGTCCAGTTGGAGGACAAATAGCAGAAGGAGCTGGGCAGCTTCAAGTCCTTTCCCTGTGAACCCTTAAAACCCTTCCTCATAACTGACACACATGAGCAATGTTCTTCTGCCCTCACGACACATTTATGTACGGTAAATTCAGAAAGCCCTTCACTTTTTTTTACATTTTAGATAGATAAAAATTTATTGTCATTGTCACTTTTACAAAGAGCAACGAAATTGAAGATTAAATTTTGTTATTTTGCAGCCTTGTGTCAAAATCGTTCAAATTAATTTTTTGCCCACATTAAGTTACGCCCAATACCCCTAGAATGACAACAATAACACAGGATATTAGAGATTTTTGAAAATGTTAAAAATAAAAAACATGGACTATTACACTGACACAAGTATGCTGACCCCATTACTCACTAATTAGTTGAAGCAGCCATTCCAGCCTCGAGTTTTCTTGGGTCTGACGGGACAAGCTACACACACCTGGATTTGGGGATTTTCTGTTATTGTTCACTGCAGATCCTCTCAGGCTCTGTAAGGTTAGATGGAGACCATCGGTGGTCACTCCAGAGATCACTTTTAGGTCACTCCAGAGATGTTTGATTGGGTTCAAGTCTGGGTTCTAGCTGGGCCATTCAAGGACAATTTAAAAGATGTCAATAAGCCACTCCTGTGTCATCTTTGCTTTGTGTTTAGGGATTGTTCTTTTAGAAGGTGAGCCTTTGGCTCAGTCTGAGCTCCACAGCACTTATTTCAATAAAGATATCTCTCTACTTTTCTTCGGCCAGCTTTTGCTCAAACCTGTCCAATCTTCCAGTTCCGGCAAGTAAAAAAAAAAAAAACAACTTCACGGTATGATGCTGCCACAACCACACTTTACCGTTGGAACGGTCTTGCCTAGGTGATGAGTGATGCCTGGTTTCCTCCTGACGTGATGTATAGAACTGAGGCCAAATAATTTACACTTGATCTTATTTCTTATATTCTCATAGTCCTTTAACACTAGAATCCCTGCAGCCTACGAAAAAACTCGTAGTCCCGGCCTACCTTAAATCCCTTCGCACCTCTCCATCGGCATCTTTTGTTTTGTAAATGCCTTAATCAGCATAAGCAGCCTGCTATCCCGTAACCCTCACCACCGCAGCTCAACTCGGGCAAAAAGCACTCCCAGCACAAGCGAGGCTCCTTATCTGTGAGTGATATGCCTGGAGTTGTATTGGGTAAGTAATACAGAGAGGGAGTTGGGAGTATAGGGAGTTGTATTGGGTAAATAATACAGTATATCGCTATTTGGAAGACATGCATTTCAGGTGCGTTCCTTGTCTACAAAGATCTGGGTATGTGTAGGAGGCCAGGAAATGCAAGAAATGTTGAACACTTACCTATGGCAGAAACTTTTTCCATGTTATACTAATAATGATGTGAAGTGTATAATGTGTGAAGACTTTAGTCCAAATATCAAATAAACACGTGCTCTTTTATTCAAGAATATAACCAAAGAAAAAAAAAAAAGCATGTGAATTACATGGGGCTGTCAATGTGTTAAAAACTCAAGCTCAAAGGTCAATCGACAGGGAGTTTATACGAATTCTTAAATGGTGCAGAAGTAAGAACTGCTACCTTATAACCCAAAGGTACCGGGTTCGAGACTGGGCGCTCCGCGTTTTGAGCTGCTATTATTATCATTTCTATGATATAATAAAAAGTACATTTGATTTGAGTCTGTAACCCCCCAGTGTAAATTTGCTACTTGTAAAAGACAGCGCTAGTTTTTTTATTATTCAGTTGTAACCTCTTAGTGACGTTCATGTGGTACAAAGAACTTGCCTCTCCCTCTCTGAGTTGATGGCATTTTTCTCCATTCTTGTCACAAGAACAGCACTGTGGCTGATGCCTGCTCAGAACTGTTTGTTGTAGCGGCAATCAAAGATACAATGTCCCGTGACCGCTATCAGACTGGAGAAAGACAGTCATCACTTCACTTTTGGGGTGATGATTGACCTCCAAGTTTATTCCTCTTTTAATTTTTATTTTATTGTAGAGTCAACTCTCGGCAGTGGCCATGCTGCGCATGTGTGCGGGTGCCGTTCTCATTCCCTACCACCTTCGCCATCCCTTCCTCTACCTCTTCATATCTTAAATCATTCTTGAGGCAGATTGAAGACTTAAGTGCCAGCTTAAGTGAAAAATTAATGAAAACGTACTAAGTAAGTACAGCACAAACACTGACTGAATCAGTTTTAACACAAAAAGATGTCAAGAGAAGAAGCGGGCCGCTAGGGTGGAGAAAAGAAGAGCTGTTCAGGAATCAGCAAGCGCATCAACCTCTGAGCAAATGAATGCTAAACGTACAGAGAAAGAGGATGACAACTAGGAATGCTCAAGTCAAGTGTATTCACTGAACGTTATCGCGCAGTCTGCTGTTACTGGTTTTAATATAGTGACATGTTCGTTAGAATTGCTCTCCAGTTAGATCAGACCAAGCAGAAAAGATGAGGAAACTATATACTGCCTCCACCTGAGAAAATATTGCAGTCATAGATGAACAGATATAAAAGGCATTACATAAAATATAGATAGATAAATATGAAATGCACTATATGATAGATAGATAGATAAATAGATAGATAGATAGATATGAAAGGCACTATATAATAGATAGATAGATAGATCAATAGATAGATATGAAAGGCTCTATATGATACAAGACAAAGGTTTGGGGAACCACCCTGTATACTATAAGGCAAAATGAATATGCAACTGAGTAATCAAAAATACAGAGTCTCAAATAGACTGCAAGGAGGAGGAGTGGTGTGGGCTTTTATAGCTGGTGTGCAGGAGTAGCGGAAGTGAGGTCAGTAGTAGATGCTTTAACTGGGTTTCCCTTCTGTTGATGTGTAGAAGAGGGAGAAAAGAGCTTAGTGCACTTCATCAACCCTCAAGATGACATCTTACCATCAGTTAAGCCCTTTGACTGCTTCTTATGTGCATGTATGTGACGATAGACAGACAGATAGATAGATAGATAGATAGATAGATAGGAAAGGCACTATATAATGATTAAAAGATTGATTGATTGATAGATTTTCTTTATTCATCCCCAAGGGGAAATTAAAACTTTACAGAAGCTCAAAAAAAAAATGCCCACTCATAAACGGTTTTACCCACATGCACTGGCATGGCAAGTTGGGTACCAAATGTCAGCCCTATATACATTCAGTCAGTCAGTCATTATCCAACCCGCTATATCCTAACACAGGGTCACGGGGGTCTACTGGAGCCAATCTCAGCCAACAGAGGGCACAAGGCAGGAACAAATCCCCGGGCAAGGTGCCAGCCCACCGCAGGGCACACATACGGGACAATTTAGGATCGCCAATGCACCTAGCCTGCATGTCTTTGGACTGTGGGAGGAAACCCACGCAGACACGGGGAGAACATGCAAACTCCACGCAGGGAGGACCCGGGAAACGAACCTGGGTCTCCTAACTGCGAGGCTACAACGCTACGCTGCGCCACCGTGCCGTCCGCCCTATATACAGTTTTGTATAATTCTGATTTTGTTCTGGCCGACCTCAGAATGTCTGCAGTCCCTGACTGGACCCGACTCTCCACTTCAGAGGTCTCAGTTTCAATCCTTCCCTCCCTGTCACCGATGTCATTTTTGAGCCATGTTGCACAGTGGCAGGGATTTTGTGCTTTTAACCACAGCTGTGGTTTACGCCTTTCTGACCCTGAGCCCATCACTTAACCTGCCAGTGACCAAATGTAAAATATACAGTACAGTATATGTGTGAACAGTTGTAATCTGTTCCATTTGTATATAGTAAGTCATCTTGTGTTAAGGTGTCCATTTTCCTGTGTTTTTCTAATGCTAGTCATGTGAATAAACAAAAAAACAACAGCAACACTGGTGCAAATGATAGAAAAACCTGCCCACGTCTCCCAAGAGTCCACAGTAATCTGATGATTTTTAAGACCAGTCTTGACCAATTTGCACATCCAAGCCATAATGTAGATTCTGACGGAGCACCGTAGAAATACTGAACACAATATTTATTTCATAATACAAAACATACTACTGCAGAGCCATTTTTAATTCCTTTGAGTTCAGAGCTGGACAAGCAAAAAACTTTAATTAGACAAGAGTTCTATTAAATGCATGAATTAGTTTTTGATTGCAAAAATTGTTTGCAAAGGGAATGAGGGTTGTGCCTCGGTGACTGAATACAAAGGCAACTTCAAGAACGTTGTGTAACACGTAGTTTGACAAGGAAAAAAAAGACAAAAAATAAACACATTTTAATTTAAATCATATTGGTAATAAAATGTTATGCTTAAAAATTGCCTGTGTTCAGCAATATCATTAATAATAATTATTTTCTTCAACTTGTTGTACATACTCTGTTCTTCTTACCCTGCTCTGGAACAAGTGATTTTCATGCGATTTGTCACTACAGTGAAGATATTTTTCTAAAATATTATCAAACCCAGCAGTGTTAAGAGAAAGAATTACCTATTTCTTGGCAGCAGGGTGGCACCGTGGGTAGTATCACATAGTCTGAACTCTCCCTTATTTCCTGACTAGAGGAGTGATCTTCTGTACTCACTGGGTTTTCCACCATAAACTCCCTTTTCCTTGTCGAAGTCCCTGTGTTCCCATGCTGGCATAATTAGAAACATTCCTGCTGTATGTATGGTGTTCGCAGCAATACCTCGATCAGCCACAAGAGCAGTGGCTACGGGAAGGATGCGTAGGAAACAAAGTCACATGACTGACGCAGAACGTAGACTTGCTAATGCGACCACACGTACACAACGAGCACAACAAATGGATGAGCAGCGTATGGCTACAAATGCTACTAACGCTGAAAGAAATCGTGCAAATCGGACACAAAGGACAGATGAAGAACATGCGCTACAGAATGCTACTAACACTGACAGACATCGTGCCAGCTGTGCACAAGTGACAGAAGAAATTCAAGCAGCCGCAAATGCAGCACGGGTTGAAAGAAATCGAGCAGCCTGTGCCTTGCGGCGGCCGAAAAGGTCTATTTTAACCAGAAATCAGTGCCATGATAACAAAATCATTTCAAGGACTTAACAAAACAAATAATTCTTTAAAGAGAAAGTATGGATTCCACAAACGTTGAATTTGTAGCCCGATTCGATCAGGCTTCCAGTTGCTAGTATAATATAATAAAATCCAACATCTCTCTGTATGTTTGTCCGCTCTTCGCGAGAGAACTACTTAATGGATTTAGATTGTTTTTTTTTCTATAATTTGCTTGAACATTAAAGTTGATTTTGCGACTTCTCTTATCATGCTTAGTATCATAGTTCGCTTGCGATACCAATTTATTTGCATGAATCTGAGTGAGACCCGCAGTAATGTAATACATCAGTGTTAAGAAAGGTCAAATGGATATGTGTCCATTCAGTTATAATGTCTGTTATCCATATGATAGCGCATCACAAACGTTGTAACGGCCGACACCTTAACCAGCCGGCAGCCACACTACCTGGACCCGTGGCCAGGATAAATTACTGAGGAAACTTCAATCTACCAAGTGGTACCTCTGACAAATAACATTTTATCCCGATCGACGGTTAAACACAAGCAAAACAATATTCAAATGTAAATCAGGTGCAGTAATATGTTGGATGCAGATCAAAATGACAAACACAGTACAGTGGTACCTTAAGATACGAGTGCCCCAATGTACGAGTTTTTTGAGATACGAGCCGTCACCAGGTAGATTTTTTGCCTTGAGTTACGAGCCAAAATTCGAAATACGAGCCATCAAAAAACTTGTCGCCGCACATTCTGAGGAAGTGACGACGGAGGAGCTGACGAAACTACAGACGCAGCAACATACGGAGGTTCTGCAGGAGATCGGTATCGCAGAGGAGGTTATCTTATAAAGTGAGATAAAGGAAGTGTTTGCAATGTGGAAAAACTTTCGAAAGTTACAACTGGTTGTGCAGCGGCGCTATTTAATGACACACACTTGCCTAAAATTTGACCTTATTGAAAAGAAACACCCTGAAAAAGTTACAACTGGTTGGCTGCGGCGCTATTTAATGACACTTGCCTAACTCATTTTAGAAACATTCTAAAGGTTAGGACTAAACAAAACTCCTTAGATAGGTTTCTATTGAAACGCCTTGAGAATGAAAGTGACGAAAGCTTGGCAAAAAAGAAAAAACTAGTGAAGAAGAAAATTAAGTTAAGCAAAAGTGAAGTGAAAGAAAAAAAACATTACAGTACGCTAATCGGCTTCGCTAACATCTGTTTATTGCTTTAGATTTTTTTGTATGCACCGTAGATCCCGGAATATAAGCCAAGAATTTCGTCCTAGATTTTTGGCTTGGAGTTTAGGGGTCGGTTTATACAACGAGCATCGTTTCAGATTCAAGATTTCCAGCGCAATGCCGGTTTTGCTGATGAATACGGAAGTAAATAATGACAAAACCACAGAGCCATCTTTCAGATGAAGAAGTAACTTTGCATGCCGGTACTTTAAATTAAATAAAGAATTTATTCAAAAAAGTGTTTTAGTTGTTGATTTTATTAATAAAATTTATAATAAATTATCGGGAAGTTTAAAATAAAAATTTTTCTTTTCATTTACGACCAACATCTTGCGTTACGACCCGAATGCGGTCATGTGTATCCGCTTGCACGATTGTAAACAAACGACAGAGAGCGTTAGTAGCGCCAGTTGGAGCCCAGATACATGTGTTTGTGGATGTAATTTCGGTCATTGCAGTGATTTGCCTATATATATAATTCACTAAGACCATGCAAGCAAGACACATAATTGCTAAGGAAGGAAGAGAAGGTAAAGAAAGCGATCACAATGGAAACGAAGATAGAAATTGTGTGGAAATATGAGAGTGCTGTTTGTGTGACCGATCTCGCTAATATGTACAGCATGTCGAAATCCACCATCTCGACAATTTTACAAAGAAAAGATTTGCATAAGGAGGCTCCTTCTAAACAATAACCACCTTCCGTTTCATTCTCCTCCTCCTCCCTTCCTGCAGCCCAAAGATGTCAAATTAAATGGTGAGTACAATATGAAATTGTTGTTTCTAGAATAGAATGTCTTTTATTGTCACTATACACATCTACAATGAGATTAAAAGCAGCTCCTTCAGTGCAGAAAAAAAGTTCTGTATAGGGCTTGAATGGTTGTTTCTTTAGCCTTAGCATAACGCCGGATCTGCGGCCCCGCTTCTGCTTTCTTTCCCTCCTCCATCTGCGTCGTCTCCTAGACCCGACAACAATCCATGGAGAGCCCGCTGGTCTCGCTATGTTGTCTGGGATGTTGTGCGTGTGATGAAAAACACTCGAAACAGATATCTGGCTCTGGACACCGATGTCTATAAGGTTCTGACGGGTGAAGCGGATGTTCGCCAAACTGATCGTGCACAAACAAGGACAAAAAAGTACAAAAACAACAAAAAGTGCACTGAAAAGGAGAGCCCTGAGCCGCTGCGACCATGTGCGCCGCCATGCTCCTAGCTTAATCTAGCCTACTTCTGGTAGGCTAGGCACTTTTTATAACTTTTTGGTTAGCACATTAGAAAAATTATTGGTGTTTTGGTAAATTATGCACATTATACAACCCTTTTTTATTATGAAAAGGTTAAGTAAGTGTTGCAGTGGGAGGTTCGGAACGCATTATGGGTTAGTCTTCGCGAACGAATTAAGTTCTTAAGTCAAGGGTCCACTGTATTGTGTATTTAAGTTAGTCAAATTTATAACGAGTCTCAGGAAATCCACCCGCCGATGTACCGTATTTGCGTATATAGTTTCAGCACAAAGGTTTCATTTTACCAAACTTCTCCGCAATCACTTCCTGGTTTCCATCAAAAATGCTGGCAGTCTCAAATTCTCGCCGATAAACATGATAAATATACCTGAAGAGACACCTTTAAGGAAATTTAGAAAATTTTGCTTGGAGAAGGGGGTCGGCTTAAATACTGGTCATCGGCAAATACATGTAATTTAGTAGGTAGAGAAGGGGGTCGGCTAATATACCGAGTCGGCTTGTATTCTGGGATCTACGGTATTTGGTTTTATTTTGTTTGTATACAATATTTGTTCATTATAAATACATTTTTCTTATGTTGAAAACATTTAACAAAAAATTGGGGTGGTTTTTTGGGGGCTGGCACAAATGAATCTCATTTCAATTAATTTCAATGGGGAAAATGGATTTGAGATACTTCATTTTGACGGAACGAATTAAACTCGTAGCTCAAGGTATCACTGTATTATAAATCCCCAACGCAATATATATATATATATATATATATATATATATATATATATAAATACCTCCACCACACCAGCAATGTGAAAAGCAATGTATATACAATAATAAATCCTCCCTTGTCCTTGCACATAAATAACAAACACACAACACAGATAATAACTGAATGATAACTGAGGTGATAAAGAACGTGAAATGAATCCGGGTAAATAACTGTTCAAATTACTGATAACTGTCCCAAATTTTTTGTGTTTGATTCTCCCCAATGAAATACTAGAACAAGCTCACCGTGATTCCTCTGCGATGGTGGAAAATAATGTCCAACCCCCGGGGTTTCTGGAGATGAATCCGTTGCAATAATCCGGAAGAGTGAGAAACAAACTGGAAAACTGTCGTGATGTGGATGAAAGCAGAAACTGATGATTAGTAGCTGTTAGTAGAATCTCCTTCTCTCTCCCTTCTTCTTTCCCTCCTTTCCATTTAAATTATAATGAGCCGAATGTAATTGGGAAATCCTCCGGTTCTGACGTTTCCAGGGGGTCGCTGCCTCCCCGCAACAGCCTTCCCCATTTCTTCTAACGGGGACGACATTTAAATACATACTAGTTTAAACGGTGTGATGAGATGATACGCGACAGGGTGCAAACACAATAAACAACAACACTTATGTGGCCCTGCTCAATCAATCAATCAACATTTATTTATATAGCACATATTCATACAAAAAAAATGTAGCTCAAAGTGCTTTACAAAATGAATAGAGAAATAGAAGACACAATAAAAGATAAACATAAGTCAACATTAATTAACATAGAATAAGAGTAAGGTCCGATGGCCAGGGTGGACAGAAAAACAAAAAACTCCAAAGGCTGGAGAAAAAAATAAAATCTGTAGGGGTTCCAGACCAAGAGACCGCCCAGTCCCCTCTGGGCATTCTACCTAACATAAATCATCATATTTTCATGGAAGGACCTGATGATGATGGTCACGTAGACTTCTGGCTTTCAGTCCATCAATGTTGGTGCATCATGATGCTTTGAGTAGGTGGTGGTGGCGCAGGCCGCCACCACAAAGAAACCGGAAAAAGAAACAGAAGAGAGAGTAGGGTCAGTGGATTTTAGAGCCACCATGAATAGTTATTATGAAGAATTGAACATACAGAGTATCAGTATTAATTTAAAGTGAAGTTATAAAAAGGCCATGTTAAAGTAATGTGTTTTCAGCAGTGTTTTAAAGTGCTCTACTGTATTTGCCTGGCGAATTCCTATTGGCAGGCTATTCCAGATTTTAGGTGCATAGCAGCAGAAGGCCGCCTCACCACTTCTTTTAAGTTTAGCTTTTGGAATTATAAGGAGACACTCATTTGAAGATCTAAGGTTACGATTTGGAATATAACGTGTCAGGCATTCCGATATATAAGATGGAGCGAGATTATTTAAGGCTTTATAAACCATAAGCAGTATTTTAAAGTCAATCCTGAATGACACAGGCAACCAGTGTAGTGACATCAAAACTGGAGAAATGTGTTCGGATTTTCTTTTCCCAGTTAGGATTCTAGCAGCTGCATTCTGCACTCGTTGCAAATGATTTATGTCTTTTTTGGGTAGTCCTGAGAGGAGTGCGTTACAGTAATCTAGTCTACTGAAAACAAAAGCGTGAATTAATTTCTCAGCATCTTTCAATGATATAAGAGGTCTAACTTTAGCTATGTTTCTTAAAAAATGCTGTCCTAGTGGTCTGATGAATATGCGATTTAAAATTCAGATTACAGTCAACGTTACCCCTAAATTTTTACTTCCGTCTTAACTTTTAATCCTAGTGCATTAAGTTTATTTCTGATAACCTCGCTGAATCCATTATTGCCAATTACCAAAATTTCAGTTTTCTCTTTATTTAGTTTGAGAAAATTACTATTCATCCATTCAGAAATACCAGTAAGACATTGTGTTAGTGTATCGAAAGAGTCGGAGTCATCAGGTGCTATTGATAAGTACAGCTGTGTGTCATCAGCATAGCTGTGGTAGCTCACATTGTAACCTGAGATAATCTGACCTAACGGAAGCATGTAGATTGAGAATAACAGCGGACCCAGGATAGAGCCTTGTGGAACACCATATCGGATATCATGTGTCTTTGAGATTTGATTACCACAACTCACAAAGAATTTTCTCCCTGCCAGGTAGGATTCAAACCAATTTAAGACACTGCCAGAGAGGCCCACCCATTGACTAAGGCGATTTCTAAGAATATTATGATCAATGGTGTCAAATGCAGCACTCAGATCTAAGAGGATGAGAACAGATAAATGGCCTCTGTCTGCATTTACCCGCAAGTCATTTACTACTTTAACAAGTGCAGTTTCTGTACTGTGATTTGTTCTGAAGCCTGACTGAAAAGTATCAAGAATAGCATGTTTATTTAGGTGGTCATTTAACTGCATAATGACTGCCTTCTCTAAATTTTACTTAAGAAGGGCAGGTTAGAAATGGGTCTAAAATTTTCAAAGGCAGAGGGGTCAAGATTATGTTTCTTAAGAAGGGGTTTAACTACAGCAGTCTTAAGACAGTCTGGAAAGACCCCGTATCTAATGACAATTTACTATGTCCAGAATATTGTCAATTAGAACGCCTGATATTTCTTTGAAAAACCTGGTTGGTATTGGGTCAAGGACGCAGGTGGAGGTTTTCAGTTGAGAGATTATACTATGTAATTCAGGTAAATCTATCCTGGTGAAAGCATTTAATTTGTTTATAACGGAGTACCGGGGCTTTGGAGGTTCTGCAGTGTTGGGGAGATATACTATGTTATCTCTAATATCATTAATTTTTTGAGTGAAAAATACAGCAATGTTCTCACAGGTTTCACTGGAAGTATTCTGGGGGCATTCCTTTGTGTTACCTGGGTTTAACAGACGGTCAATTGTTGAAAATAAGACTCTGGGATTACTAGCATTGTTATTTATAATATTAGAGAAATAGCAGCGCTCTCAAGACGGACAGTGTTATTGTATTCTGTTATTTTAACTTTTAATATTTCATAGTGGATAGTTAGTTTAGTTTTCCTCCATTTACGCTCAGCTCTACGACATGTTCTTTTAAATCAGACACTCTTTGGGTCTTCCATGGAATAACAATACTAGAAGATTTTTTAACTGTCTTTTCAGGTGCAACTATGTCAACAGCAGTTCTTACTTTAGAGTTAAAGTTTTCCACTTTACTATTTACATTATCCTCGCTATTATAGCTGGCATTATAAACGGACTGATTGCTTAGAATAGTTGTAAGCTTTAAAGCTGCTGATGAGTCAAAGAAGCGTTTTTTAACAAAATGCTTCTCATGAGCGTTTTCTATCTTTATTTCTATATTAAATAGTAGAAGGAAATGGTCTGATAGACCGATATCAGTGACCTGCTTTATATCAACTTTAAGTCCTTTAGTAATCACTAAGTCTAACGTATGACCTGCTTTATGTGTAGGCTGATTTACGAGCTGCCTCAAATCAAAAGAGTCCAGGAGGTTCATGAATTCCTTTACCTTTTGGTCACACTGATTGTCGACATGAAAGTTAAAGTCGCCGACTATTAAGAGTGCATCATAGTTTGTAACTAAAATTGACATTAAGTCAGAGAATTCCTCAAGGAAAGACGTTAGCAACGCTTTTACAAACTCCCATACCAAATGGCCCATAACAGATGCACCCTCAGTTGGAATGACAAATCCAGTGCACTTTTTTATAAAAAATGTTTGTGGTGCGCCATCTGTTGGAATAAAAAGTACAATGCCTTTACTGTATAACTACATGCACTACAAAATACATTCTAATAGATGGTGCACTGCAAATGTTAACACTGAGGTGTACGTTGGCTGCTTAAGTTTAAGCCAGTCTTAAGACAGGTAGGGCACTAATATATGCAGTATTGGATAAATGGCAATAATAAATTCAGAACAGGGCATCAGTTCAGTACAAGAGTGCATTCACTCTAGACTAGAATCACCAGTCCACCTGTTAAAAATATTTACAGTTATGGAACCAGAATACATATGGCTAAGACAAGATAAGACACAGAACACCCTAAAGCTAGGAGTTGAACCCGGACTTTGAACCTTCTATATAATTTGTTAGCCATCTAGAAATGCATTCTGTACAGTATGAGCTTGTGTGCTGACAAAGTGGAAGCGTGGCATTAGCAGATATGTCCAATTGATTTATTAATAATATTAAGCTGCCAACATGGAAGCTTTAAAATGCATTTCCTATCATGAAATGACATTTGCTTGTTGTTAGTTGAAAGCTCTGAGATAATGATGTGTCAGATTTATGTCGGAAAAGAAGGAGATTGATTAGTTACTTTTCTCAAAGCAACATCTCAGATTCATTTTGAGATGCCACAATCTTGTTTGTTCTGCCTTTCCCTTTAAAAAGGAGACAGGCCCTTTCTTCTACTGAGAATGCAGCATTTGTCAGCTGGGCGATTCCTCCCCAAAAAACTAAACCCAACTGGCCCAGTCTGTCAGATGAGTGTTAGGTATTTGTGTGTGTGAGTGAGCTCAGTGATGAGCTGATCTTCTGTCCAGGGTTAGCTTCTGCCATGCAGGCAAGGCAGCAATGATGGACTCCAGCCCCCCTACTGTGACCCCGAACTGGAGTAAATCACTTTGATGAAGATGAATCAGTGAAGGTAATTATGTGTTTGAATGAAAGTGCATACCTGAGCCAATAAAGCTAACTTTGCAGCCATTTGGTGTTAGTTATTGTCCGTTTGAGTATTTCGAGCTGCAGTTTGCTCTGTAACAATTAAACTTGTTTATCAAACCCTGCTTCAGTTTTAGGATGAGTGCAAATTATATGTTTTGACATTTTCGCTGTATCAGGGCACGTTAAAGGAGATTTTCATGTCAAAGTTATTTCCTCACAATCACAGTATGTATTAATTTACCACATGAAACTGTATTCTAAAGGGATGTTTTTTTATTGTTTTATAAATTTTAATAAATAATTAGCCGGTTTTTGCATTTTATAATGGATCCCAATGTGAAAAACAAGCCTTAAACCTTACCAAATATGTATTTCTTGCTCTTTTCTGTAGCTCACTCTCCTTACCAAGGTGGTTGGCTGTTGCCACACCAGTTGGGATTCATGAGGCATTAGCAGCAGGTTGGCCATTTTTTCTCGTATTCACAGGCCTTTCCTACACAATTACAATACATTCATTGTTTTGTTCTTTAGTTTCTCCCTTCTTTTCAATTTCTCAATTTTATCTAAGGCAGGGGTGTTCAACTTTTGTCCTGGTGGGCCACAGTGGCGCGAGGTTTTCATTCTTCATCATTAGTGAGCCATTTTGCTATTGATTACCTTGCTTTGCCTTCATTTTAACTTCATTTGACTCAGACCCCTTAGTTCACATTTGTCGAACGTCGGTCCTGGTG
This sequence comes from Polypterus senegalus, assembly GCF_016835505.1. Taxonomy (NCBI): domain Eukaryota; kingdom Metazoa; phylum Chordata; class Cladistia; order Polypteriformes; family Polypteridae; genus Polypterus; species Polypterus senegalus. Next base: position 178,027,873 of record NC_053160.1, on the reverse strand, counting down.
GGGCGCAGTGGCTGCGGGTTATCATTCTAACCATCTTCTTCATTAGTGGCCAGTTTTTGCTGCTAATTAATTACTTTTGCTTTAGTTTTAATTAACTTGACTCAGACTCCTTTGTTGTTTCTTTTTCCTTAATTAGCAGCCAAACAATAACGAGACACAAAAACAAGCCACCAATGACTAGCTCACTTGTGCCCATTACACAATATCTGAAAATAAAGAAAGGTGAAGGTCTTGGTGAGGTTGATCTCTCAGGTCACCAAAACATTTCGATGGTGTTCTTAGAAAAAACAGAAAAATCAATAGTTTTGGAAATGTCTGCTGTGGCAGAATGAGAACAGCAACAAACCATGGAATTAAATAATGGGTTTAAATAACAGCAAGAATCGGCTTCTCATTAAGAAACTGGTTGGAGTATGAAATCCCAGTTTAGCTGCTCATCAGTTGGCTCGTTTCATGTCTCATTTCTGTTTGACTGCCATTTAATGAATAAAGGAATTAATTCAGAGGACTGAATCCTTAAAAACAGGGCTATTAAAATGAAGGGAAAAGGAAGTTAATTAGCAGAGAAAACTGATCACTGATTAGGAAAAGGGTGAGAATGAAAACCTGCAGCCACTGCGGCCCTCCAGGACTGGAGTTGGGCACCTCTGATCTAAGGGCTACAAAATGTTGAGGGTGGAACAGGAAGGCCAAAGAGGAGATTAACTCTTTGAGGGATGAATATTTTTTCAACATGAAACATTGGTTGCTGTGTGCTGTTGCTGCTGCTGGTGCCTGTTTGCCATCTCTGGTGGCATTGGTTGAACGTGGATTTTGGAGTTGCTGTTGGGACCCGACAGTAAGCAGGAATGCATGGTTGGCTGGCTGCTTTGTGTCACAGTGGCAGTCGCAGTGTCTCTCTTGTCATTGTAAGTGGCTGTCCTTCCAGGTGAACGTTGCCATAGGCACATCAGCTACACAAACATGTTCAGCACCACGATCAGCTAGGGACGGATCAGCTAATACCTCACTTTCATTTTTCGATCTCCATCTCCAGATCACTTGAATCAAAATTGGAGTCCGACAGTTCAGTGTCTGATTCAGCGATAATACGCTAAACGTCATCCACGGAGTACTTTGCTTTGCGGATTCGCTTTGGTCTCTCGCCATTTTAGAAGTTGTTTGCTCCTAGCTACTCACGCACACGCAGGGAATCGAAGTCAAATCAATGAAACAAACTTTCCTTCTGTTTAGTTAAACTAAAACGTAACGTGAAATTTTTCACGGTTTACAGCGGATTGCTGTCCTCTACCCCTTAATTTTGACAAAAGTCGACACCCTCCCTGAAAGAGTTAATGGATGTGCTGAGAGAGGACATAAGGGCAGTCGGTGTGGCAGAAAATGATGTGAAAGACAGGGATAAATGGAGGTGGGTGATCTGATGTAGCGACCCCTAAGTGAGAGCAGCCGAAAGAAGAAGAAAAAGAAGAGGTAACACATGGAAAAACAACAACAACATTTATTTCTATAGCACATTTTCATACAAACAGTAGCTCAAAGTGCTTTACATAATAAAGAATAGAAAAATAAAAGACACAATAAGAAAATAAAATAAGTCAACATTAATTAACATCGAATAAGTAAGGTCTGATGGCCAGGGGGGACAGAAAAAACAAAAAAACTCCAGATGGCTGGAGAAAAAAATAAAATCTGTAGGGATTCCAGACCATTAGACTGCCCAGTCCCCTCTGGGCATTCTACCTCACATAAATGAAACAGTCCTCTTTGGATTTAGGATTCTCACGGAAGGGCTTGATGATGATGGTCATGCAGACTTCTGGCTTTTAATCCATCCATCATTGTTGGATCATCATGATGCTTTGAGTAGGTGGAGGTGGCGCAGGCCACCACCACAAAGAAACTGAAAAAAGAAACAGAAGAGAGAGTAGGGGTCAGTACAGATTTTAGAGCCACCATGAATAGTTTTTATAGAGAATTGAACATACAGAGTACCAGGATTAAGTTAAATTAAGTTAAATTGAAGTTATAAAAAGACCATGTTAAAGTAATATGTTTTCAGCAGTGTTTTAAAGTGCTCTACTGTACTAGCCTGGCGAATTCCTATTGGCAGGCTATTCCAGATTTTAGGTGCATAGCAGCAGAAGGCCACTGCAGATTTCTGCTAATGTTACTGAAGTACTCATTGTGGTCACATCACATGTCTGTGCATCACGTAAACAGAAGATGGCCAAACAAAAATACAGGTAAAATTCTGTTACAACAAACTCCCAGGGACCTAAAACATATTTTGTTGTAACGAAAATTTCATCGTAATGAGATTCTGTATTTGTTGCTATAGTGCTTTCTTTAACTTGCGTCCAGGCGTTTGCAATCATTTCAAGAGCTTCTTTCACGTTAATTTTAATCTCCTCCTGCCTACAACTTATGCTGATGAGAATTTTTTGAGATAATACACTTTCAGGGTGCGAATGAAGCCCAAATCCAATGGCTGAAGCACTGCTGTGCAATTGGGTGGGAGGAATTCAACGCAAACATTATGTAAATGTGGAAGCATGTTGTGGGCAGCAGATTATCAATCAGAAGCCAAATCATTCTTTTCTTCTTCATATTGTGAGGTTTGTGAACTCTTTTGAGACTAATGAGGACGGACTCTCCACCAAACGGGAACGACATGCTGAAGTGCGTCCCGAAGTGCGATTGCAGCATCTGTGGAAGATTGTTTGTCTGTTGCCAGGGCAAGGCAACATCAGGCTCATAGTGCTGCAGTTTAGCGACACAAAAGCAAATCATAAAAGATCGGGGTCACACTATAAGTCCATGTCTTGCACCCCAAAACACGAGGCTTAGTCTGTGTATCACCTGAAATTACACATCAGCATTTTATCAGGTTGTATGGTTGCCAATATTGACAGGTACAGTAAAACCTTGGATTGCGAGTAACTTAATAATTCTTTAATAATAATAATTCTTTGCATTTATATAGCACTTTTCTCACTACTCAAAGCGCTCAGCAATTGCAGGTTAAAGGCCTTGCTCCAGGGTTCAATAGAGCAGAGTCCCTTTTGGCATTTATGGGATTCGAACCGGCAACCCTTCCAATTGCCAGTGCAGATCCCTAGCCTCAGAGCCACCACTCCGCCCTAACTTAGTCTCCGAGTGTTTTACAAGACAAGCTAAAATTTTTTACACATTTTAACTTGATAAACGAGTGAGGTCTTGCAATACGAGTACTATGTATAAGCTTTGTCTGCCGAGTGTCACGTGATCACAACAGAGCCGACGGTGGTTCTGTCTCCACGGGATTGTGGGTAATCATCTCCCATGTTCGGTCTCAGTCGGCGTGCCTCACTCATATAGTCAACATCTGTACGAGCGTATACTGTTTACTACAGCATTGTGACCGCTTGTGTGTGTGTGTGTTGTAACGTGTGAGTCCCTGTCTTGCACCCCAAAACACGAATCTGAGTCCCAATACTTTAGCAAAACCAGCTTTATTCAGCTTGAAACAGGAACGGCACACTTATTTATTGTAGCGTGTGATCTGCCACACTGCTATACACAGACACAGAAGTCGGGCAGGGTCGTGGCCAGATCAGTGAACAAGTAATCCTGTTACCTGCATTTACAATGTTCCTTGCATCACCCACCAATTTCTTTTCTGTTTGTTTTGGCGGAGAGACGCAGCATAGCTGTGAGCCTGCTGTTGCCCCAGCAACAGATAAACAGTCTTCCATACTTGACACTCTTCAGCATGCTGTCTAGTTGGGGGAGGTCCCAAGAGAGTTTACAAACCTCACATTTTTTTAAATGAGTGCCACATTAATAGGAATGTTTCTTGAACGAGCATCTCTGAACCACATAAAAACTGCATTTTCAATGTCTTCAAATGCAGCCATTCACATACGTTTGCAACCCGAGATGTTTTTCTTCTTTTTTTGCTCGGTCTTTCAAGAAAGTTGACGATGGCGAAATTCCGAATTCACTAACAACGTCTTTTTTCTTTTGCCGCAACTGAGAGCTGCAAAAATGTAAAGTTTTTTTTTTCCTAATATGAACTGTTATCATTTTTTCGTGCCTGCCGTTTCTATAGGAGGGTGACAATGAGTTAAATTCCAATGGATGTTTTTCAAATGTTGACAAGCAATAAGCAAAAGGTATCGCTGAAAATCACAGGAAACAAAAAAGGCAAAACAAAAAAAACAGTACGAGGAAAGTTCGAAGAAAGAAAAAAAATTACAATGTTTCTGTTTGGGGATCGTTGTGCACAACTGAGCTGCGGCCACAGAACTAACTGCTCTGCAGATGATTCATTCAGGCAGTTCAAGGTCTTTTGGGCACTTTGTTGTAATGAAAGTATCTGCTGAATGTACAGTACTTTGTAGTAATGAGATTTCTATGGACTTGTGTCATATGGAGAAACTGTTGGGACCATAAAAATACTTCGTTGTAATTAAAATTTTGTTGTAAAGATATTCGTTGTAACGGAATTTTACCTGTAAAAATTAACTTTAGCTAAAGTAAATAAAAATTATTCAATACTCCAAAAAACATTTCTCATCAAAAACAACTATACACTGACACACAGAATAAAACAAATAATTTATTATGAGCATATGAATGGATGACTTGACATGTGTATTATTGGACACACGTTGATATTTAAGCAGACCTTTGATGTTGTATAGGTGATGACATTTTGGTGATGAGCTCACAATGTCTGCATTCACTGAAAAACACTTTTTCTTCTTTTTGCAATTGCAAATTAGCATTGTTGATGTAGTAATATGTTCCAGTACAGATAGAACTTTATCAGTGTCCTTCATTGTCATTAATTTCTGTTGATTTTTACTGAAAGTTTTTATGGGATGTGGCGGCCGGCCGGGGTCCATGTCCGGCCGGTACACCCCTGCAGCATATGTTCTGGGGGAGCAAGCATGGGAGACCCAATACCTCCCCCTGGATGCTAGATGACAGCCTCCCTGGGTTGCAGCGGTGCCTCTGACTCCCACAGGGCTTCATGGGAGGTGAGGTTTGGTGCAGCCCTGTTGAGTACCAGAGGTGCCGCCAGTGGGTACTGCTGCTGGAGCTGCTGGGCCCTTCTGAGCAGTAGTTTCACCACACCCGGAAGTGCAGCCAGGTGTCGGCAATCAAGCACCTGGAGCACTTCCGGGTGCCTAATAAAAGGAGCCAGCGGACCACCACTCAGGAGCCAGAGTCGGGAGAAGGAGGACGAGTTTGCCTGGGAGGAGGGGTGGTGGAGGAAGAAGAGTGTGGTGTGCTTTATTTTGGTATTGGAGTGCTTTTGGGACTGTGCTGTGCCTGTGGGACACGGTGAAGAAAAATAAATCTTTGTTTTATTTTTACGTGTGCCTCCCTGTCTCTAATGTGCCGGGTCGGGTGCCTATATAGTGCCTTTTACAGGGCTCAGCTGTGTAGAAGCATTACTAAGAACGTGTTTTAGTTATCCTTCTTTTTATGTTAAAAGTACAGTATTTCAGACGATAAGTGTGCTTTTCTTAGGTTATACGGATGTAAGCTTTCCCAACTAACATATTTTTAGATTTTGACCACTTAAGGACCGGTCTGAACCAGTTCATTAAACAGAATTGCTTGACCTGCTTAACTTACACAGCTACCTTGGTAACAACAGCAACATTTATTTCTATAGCACATTTTCATACAAACAGTAGCTCAAAGTGCTTTACATAATAAAGAATAGAAAAATAAAAGACACAATAAGAAAACAAAATAAATCAACATTAATTAACATCGAATAAGAGTAAGGTGGTTCAATGGCCAGGGGGGACAGAAAAAACAAAAAAATACTCCAGACGGCTGGAGAAAAAAATAAAATCTGTAGGGATTCCAGACCATGAGACCGCCCAGTCCCGTCTGGGCATTCTACCTAACATAAATGAAACAGTCCTCTTTGGATTTAGAGGATTGAACATACAGAGTATCAGGATTAAGTTAAAGTGAAGTTATAAAAAGGCCATGTTAAAGTAATGTGTTTTCAGCACTGTTTTAAAGTGCTCTACTGTATTAGCCTGGCGAATACAAGCCTGGTATACAAGAACCAAACATGGCAATCAAACTACCTGCTACTCTCTGATTTAATATGTCAGGATTATGGTGCGGACCTGAACGTGTAACGAATGATACCATAAAAAGAGAGGAGCAGCTGAAAGACCCCAGCCACCAAGGGACCTCCATGCCATGAGTCATCTGAACGAACTGGCCCATCTGAATTTGGTCATCTGAAATTAGTGTTGACAGGTCCGAGGTTTTCTCACCCAATTGGGCTATTTTTGTTTGTCATCCATAGGCGAAAATGGGCTTTCACGGGTCACGTTTTTGGGCTACTTTTTTTAAAGGCAATGCAAGATTTGACTCTATTTTACAGTCCTCCTCCACTGCAGTTCACAATGTCTTTCATCTCTCTGAGAACCCTTCCCCTGCTATTCACACTTGTATGTGTTCTTTACCGATCCCCCTCACCTCCAGTTGTGTGACGGTATATTCTCGTTCTGTCACTCTGAGGGGACTCCCCCTCGCCTAGGCCAGTGGTTCTCAAACTGTGGGGTGGGCCCCCCTAGGGGGGCGCGAAGATGGGAAAAAAAGTAAACAAGAATCAAAAATACGAAAATACATCTATTGAAACCAAAACAAAGTAACTTAAACTACATTCTGATACTTGAAAAATAAATATACAGTTAGATAAAGGTTGAAAAAAGTTAAGTAGGTGTAATAAAATATGCATCTATGATATATCTATATATATATATATATATCGATATATATTAATTAAAAAAGAACAAATTGGTATTAGTGGGCTCCTTTCAAAAAAATGTTAGGGAGGCGCGATTAAAACTTATGAAAACTCAGGTCGTCAATACGTAAAGGTTGAGAAATGCTGGCCTAGGCTATGATGGTATGTGTGACAGTTGTCTGGTCACCCTTACAGGTAATATAGCCTAGTCACCATTAAAATATCTGACTACGCTACCCAGTTTTATTAAGAGAGTGGGGAACTCATGAGATTTACTGATGATAGCGGACAGGCTTCTTTAAATTGGGCGGTGAGTAAACACACAATGAAAGACATGGCGTCGATTTCAGGAATACCACAGTAGCTTGTATTACACAAGACAATATAAAGTACATTAAAAAGATAAATTAACATAAAAAATCTAATAATATTATAAAAAAAAATCTTGGAAAGGAGACGAAACGTGATTTTCTTGGAGACACTTTAACGTCCCGCGAGACAAGGCAGAGAGACAAAAGGACAAAAGCTGCTGTACAGGCTTTTAGATGTTTGAAGTGTCACGGGAGATGCAGAAGGCAAGGCAATCGAGCAAAGAGGAGGTAAAAGAAATCTGTATTTCTTTCCCATTGTATCACCATTTAAGAGGGGGTTTAGGAGGAGCGACCACATCTCCTTAGCGTGCGTTCAGTCTCCGTCTTCAAAACACGAGCAGCAGAGACGCAAAGTGGCCGACACGTAGCGCAGGCAGAGGATGGGGGGTTGGTGAGCAAAGCGAGCAGGGGCCAAAGCCCCCTAGTAATCCTTAATATACCTTTTTTGATAAGTCAATAATTCTTACAATAAGGAAAAGATTTAATGTCATGATATAAGTACTTTTTTTATTTGTTTAGATTTCATTTATTGCAGTGTAACAAGAGAACTTTGGTACTTTGGCCATTGTAGTCATCCCTCTGTGTACATTGCTGGGTCTCAGTTCCCAGTGACCCTGAATTGAATTAAGGAGTTTTCAGATTGTCACATTATCTGTGTTTTTATGTGTTTATCGTGCCTCATAGGTTTCTGTCCTGCTACTTCAGTTTTCCTTCCAAATCCTCACAGATTTGGTTAACTGGTGACTTCATGGCCCTGAGTGAGGGTACCTTTCAAATTTATTCAAGGTTGGTTCCTTCTTTCTACCCATTGCTGCATTTTAACCTCAGTTTTAACTGATTTATTTATTATGGATTTTATCTCCACATTTCACTGATTTTATGGATTTGGTATTTTTTTGAACACTGCACAATGGACACTTTTGGTTTTATTTTTGTTTTGGATTTTTTTAATAAAAGCACCTGAGCATTTTATACCATCTCCTGGCGTCAATGAGATGTGTCCTCATTTGTCAGCTCATGTTGGTCATAACTATCAACGGTGTTGGTTCAATAGACTCCCATGTGGGAAGAGGAAGTTTGTAGGGGACCGGCATCGTCATAGGCTTTCTTCCTGCCACTCGGCCTGTCAAACCTGGAGCACAATATCTCCTCTTCACAGTACAAAGTGACACTTGTTTTTGTCAACCTGCACTGTTAAACTGTGAGGCACCTGTGATCACACAAGCTGGGGACCCTTAGAAACTTGTCTTCTGATTGGCTTGTGACTTTGCCTCTGCCAGATCTCCTCCTATCAGAGTTTCTTCCAGTTTCCAATGGCCTTTGGATTGTGAAGGACACCACTGGGCTCACTGACACTTTGTATGTTTTTTGCAGTTTCTCTAAACATCACACCCGCCTGTTCACAATAGCAACATACTCACGGTGGAAGAGTGTAATGTGAGGCGGGTGATGAGGAAGGTGAACCCGAGGAAGGCTGTAGGACCCGATGGTGTGACTGGTCGGGTGCTGAAAGACTGTGCGGATATCTTCACTAGGATTTTCAACCAGTCCCTGTCCCAGGCCACTGTCCCATCCTGCCTCAAGTCCTCAATCATTGTTCCGCTGCCGAAAAAATCCATCACAAGCAGTCTGAATGTTTTCCACCCAGTGGCACTAACATCTGTCATCATGAAGTGCTTTGAGAAACTGGTGTGGAGTCATATCATCGCCTGCCTGCTTACAATGCAAAGAGATCCAACTAGGACGCTGTGACCATAGCCATTCATGCTGCCCATTACCCACCAGGAGCCACAGGGGAGTTACGCCAGACTGCTTTTTGTGGACTTCAGCTTGGCGTTTAACACCATCCTCCCACAACCACTGGTGTCCAAACTGGCAGATCTTGGACTTCCATCACTCACTTCCAGTTGGATACTGGACTTCCTGGTTGGTTGCTCCCAGAGGGTCAGGCTGGGTCCCCACACCTCCACTGCTGTCAGCCTCAACAACGGAACGCCGCAGGGTTGTGTGCTCAGCCTGCTCCTCTATACCCTCTACACATATGACTGTGTTCCCACTCACCATAGCAACAAGATCATAAAAGTTTCCTGATGACACGACGGTGGTCGGACTCATCTCGGGCAAGGAGGGTGAGCTGGCATACAGGGACGAGGTGGAGCGGCTGTCAGAGTAGTGCAGAGTCAATAACCTGCTCCTCAACCCCACAAAAATGAAGGAGCTTGTTATTGACTTTAGAAAAATCAAAACTGACATCCAGCCACTCATCATTGGCGGGTCCGGATGTTCAGGTTTCTGGGCATTGAGCTGGAGGATGACCTGACCTGGAGCTCCAACACCAAGGAGCTGCTGAAGAAGGTGCAGCAGAGACTGTATTTTCTGAGAATCCTCAGACCACCTCCCCAAAAATCTGCTCCTTGCCTTTTATCACTGTTCCATCGAGAGCGGGCTCACGTACGGACTGTGTGTGTGGTACGACAGCTGCACTCCCTCAGAAAGGAAATCGCTCCACAGGGTCATCGGGACAACGGAGAGAACAATTGGTTGTACCTCCCCACTCTGGAACAAATCTATACCTTCCGATGCCGCAAAAAAAGCAATAGAGATTTCACAGGATTCATCACATCCCAGTCATTGCCTCTTCCAGCTTTTACCATCGGGCAAGAAATTACGAGCAATGAAAACCAGGACAAACCGCCATAAAAACAGCTTTTATCCAAAAGCAATCATGGCCCTGAACTCAAATAAAACTGCTTCATATCATCCTCCCAATGTGCAATATAGACCTTAAGTCAACCAGTGCAATTTGAACATTTAACCAGTGCAATTTGTATATATGACAAGTGTAATTTGTATATATATTTTTATTACTATTCGGTTTGTTATTATTTTCTCTCTTCTTGTCTTTTTAACTCTTATGCCTCATGCTGAGTCGACTGCACCTTCAATTTCGTTGTTCCTTTGTAAAAGTGAAAATGATAATAAAGATTTATCTATCTATCTATCTATCTATCTATCTATCTATCTATCTATCTATCTAAATTGAAGGCCTACACTTCTAAGGATAGTAATGCTCTGTCTTATTTTATTTAATTGCCATTTTCTTGCCATTATCAGTAGAATATTTTCCAAGTAGTACTTCATAGAGTGTAGTAACACAGTCTGTTCCAACTCTGCTTTAAGACAGACAGAGGGGTTTTTAAGTAATCAACCGAAACTGGGACACCTTTGCAAATTGTTTGCTTCAACTTGCAATGCTTCATTTACTTTAATTGCTGCAGAACATCTGTAGGTTGTCACCTATTAGTTGTTCCCAAAAGAAAGCCCATTTGTAATATTCTGAGATTTCCTTTATTTCTGTTTTTGCTAACCTAAACTTTAAATTTAAACCTCTGGAAGTTTACTGCTTACCTCTTCACCATTTTAGGTCATTCATTGGATTTCAGTTGATTACATTTGAAGAAAAACTGGAAACACTGAGGTGTTGTAAAACTTTTGACTGGAACTGTGTATCTGGAAGTCTGTGGGAAAAAAGATTTATATTTTAGGGGAGGTTGTTCCAAAACCGTTCCATTAGAAAACATCTGCCCAAAACATCATATGCCTTCCTCACGCAGTTTATAACACATTTTATGGTGCTAAAATTGCTTTAAGTTTTCATACAAAATTAGATAAATAGGTATACACAAAATGGAAGATGGTGGCTGTCTAACTGTTCTTATTCTCTTACTGATCTGGGGTTGTTTAAACCAAACTATGCACCTCTCCATTTGCTGAACCAGTTTCATCCAATTTTATAGTCAATGGCTGTCACAGGATTATTGGGTTTCTAAGAAGGAGCAAATTCAGTGGAGGGCACAGTCGTTCTTATGGTTACATTTAGTCGCTTCAGATTTGTGAACTCATCGCATACATCTGTTGGATGTGAAAGGAAAGCTGGACAAAATCAAAAATAAGGACAGACAAGATAAATGATGACTATTTAAGCATATACTTATGAAGAGCAGGATGTATCCCAGAGATATGCTCCATAATTACTTGATGACCACTTATATATGTGGGTATAGAACAAATAGACTAAATGGTGAATAGCAATCAGAATATCCATTGCTTCTGGCAAATGATGGCAGAAAGTAAATCAGCTGATTTTTTGGGTTTTATTATAAGTAGTGCCACATGACGTATTCAAGAGAATAATTAGAATACCAGCTGTCATCTGTTCTATATCATCACATTTTAATATCTATAATCACTGAACGGCCATTATAACCAGAGCAAGAGGATTTTTGTCTGTTAAAAGGATCTAATCAGCACCTATTTTTCTATTCACTGAAAAGAGTCTGGCTCAAGTGAATTCGCAATCCAATGTGTGAAAAAAACGCAATCTAATATGAGATTTCTATACAATTTTTTTAATGAACAAGATAAATTACATTTTTGAATCAATATATTGCATCCATCCACTTTCGGGCCTTACGTTTCTCAGTGCAGTTTGATTCTTGTAGGAACCAATCCTAGACATTCCTCACACACACATTTACCACCCCGGTTGTGTCTCCATTCCAGCGGTCCTTCCATTAAGGTATCCAGTCTGGGCAAGAGATTATCCTCCATTCCGGCCAGGATGCCTTTCCTTCCTCTCGGGCACATGCAAAGTGTTTACTTCAGCGGCTCTGTTTAATAAGGGCGCACAAAAAGGCGAGCTTCAAAAGGGCGACCTTAATTGGGCGCGGCGAATAAAGGCGTTCGTAGATAATTTAGTTCAAATGGCTCTGGAATATGTGAAGAGCAACAAAGGTGCAGATCTACTCGTAATCGAAGGCTACACATTCAGAAAGGAGAAAACTATCAACGGGAAACACGTCTGGATATAGGATTGGAAAATGTTCATCTCGCTGTCATACCAAAAATGGATTATTCGTCAAGAGACCATCTAATAAATTTTCTTCACAAATTTGTTCCAGAAATAGTTCGTTAGAAGTTTATGCATTAATTCATTGGATGTTTTAATATTCTTGCTTTTGCCTTTTTATACATTTAATCATTGCCTTTATCTAATAAATTTTCTGCAATAATTTTGTTGCGTTTGCCTTTATTCGCTGCGCCCAGGTGAGGTCGCCCTTTTGAAGCTCGCCTTTATTTACACACCCTTATTGAAGGATACCCACTTTAGCCCAACACTTATGAAAGGCACTATATAATAGATAGATAGATAGATAGATAGATAGATATGAAAGGCACTATACAGTCAATAGATAGATAGATATGAAAGGCACTATATAATCAATAGATATTTTAGCGTAGTTGGCAGGATTAGATAGATAGATAGATAGATAGATAGATAGATAGATAGATAGATAGATAGATAGATAGATAGATAGATAGATAGATAAGCACGCACACTAGATTTAAACACACACCAGAATGACTAAGAAGCAAGAAAACTAAAATGAAAGAAACGTCCTGATTTGGTAATCCCAGTCACAGTGAGGTGCTGCCACAGATGTATTTCTGTTGATATAAAGGAGCTCCTGTATCATTTCTTGACATGTACTTCTTGTGCATAGTTTGTTGGCTGAAAGTCTTTAGTGTTGCTTTGTCACAGAGAGGGGATGTGCAGGATTGTTCATAATGGCACTCAGTTTTGTTTTAATTCCTCTGCAACCTCCAGGCTGGTCCAGATTGTGTCCCATAACTCTGCCTGCCATTTTAATTAGCTTGTTGTCTCTTGAAGTGATGTAATCAGCCCAGCACAGCACACTGGCCATCACAGAGTTGCTGAAGGTGTGAAGGATGTCACTATCCACATTATAGGAACGTCGTCTCCTTTCTTATGGTGTTCCGAGACCAATCCACAATTCTACAGATAAGTAATTAAAAATACAATACATATGTGCAAACTAAAGCAAAATGTTCATAAGCTTTTAAGAATTTACAGTACACATTAATTAGGCAGCAAACACGTAAGAAATTCTCCTCAATCCATTTGATCGTTCCACTGTTTTTTTCCTAGCCCCTAATCCAGCCAGGTAAGAACTCACCCTGGCGGGACACCATTCATTTGAAAGGAAACTTACACACACACATAACAGTCCTAGATAACTAAGTTAGAGACTCTTTGGAATCAGCAGTAAAACCTCCATGCAGTAGATGGTGAGAATTGTGAAACCTTTACAGGAGAGCAGCGCTAATGTTAGGACACAAAAATACAAGTTTAGAGCTGTAAGAAAGCAATTCTTTCGCGTGTCCCACTGTAAAGTCCCAATAGTGATCCTCTGTAACCCCCTAATTCTCTGGAGATACTCAGTGTGGTCTTCATAAACTGCCCATTTCTCCTTGAGGACACACATATACTGTACAAGGCGGTAATATTGTCTGCCGGCAGCTTTGTGTCTGGTCCACCAGTTCATTAACATTATAATTTTTGGAGATTTTAAACATGAGCTTCCCCATTGGGAAAAGGGAAAACATTATGTAAAAACAGAAAGCACAATGTCATGGAAGGTTAAACAACAGCTGCTAACCAGAGAGTATTTAAAATACCTTTTAGGAAGTAAAAAGCAGGGCTTATCAATTACACCCAGCCAGGAAAGGATGTCTGGAAAAAGTGAAAAAAAAAAAAAACAATCACCGCATTCAAAGACTGTACCTTGCTGACTATTTTATCCCAGGCAATTTAAGTCATTTACATAGAAATTGCTAATTTGTTTCTTTTAAAACACAGAAAATCGGTTAACCAACTGGTTCTCAAGTTCCACATAAATTACCATTGGGAAAACATCAGGCCCAAATCTATAAGCTCTGTCGGAGGATCACGTGTGCTAACAAGTCACCCTGTAGCTTTGTACTGCTGAGTGACAGAGAGATGCAAACACTCCGTACACGGTACGAGCTAACGGCGTTCTCAAAATATTGGCTAATTAGCAAACGACAAATTTACAGTATGTTAACGTGCATTTCCTGTTCTCATTAAAACGATTCTGTTGAAGAGTGAATGCAGAATTTTATGCATCATTTATTGAACGTACTCGGAGTGCGAAATGTTTACTGTACATTTAATTGCTTAGCAGACACTTTTATTCAAAGCAACTTACAAAAGAGGTCAACTTAATCGAGTTAACATCAGTCTTGGGGGGGGTCAGTTGGGAACATCTGCTGATACAGCGCATTGCTACACCCACCACACAACAAACTGCCTCAGGATTCCAGATTAGGACCCGAGTGCAGCAGTGCAACGGGTGGCACCTCAGCACCCCACCACAGTCGTGGCCAAAAGCTTTGAGAATGACCCAAGTATTGGTTTTCGCAAATTTTGCGGCTTCAGTGTTTTTAGATCTTTTTGTCAGATGTTTCTATGGTATACTGAAATAGAATTGCAAGCATTTCATAAGTTTCAAAGGCTTTTATTGACCATTACATGAAGTTTATGCAAAGACTTAATATTTGCAGGGTTGGCCCTTCTCTCTTTTTCAAGACCTCTGCAACTCACCCTGGCAGGCTGTCAGTCAATGAACTTCTGGGCCAAATCCTGACTGACGGCAGCCCATTCTTGCATCATCAATGCTTGGCATTTCTCAGAATTGGTGGGACTTTGTTTGAGGATTGACCACAAGTTCTCAATGGCATTAAGGTCTGGGGAGTTTCCTGGCCATGGACCCCAAATTTCGATGTTTTCTTCCCTGAGCCACTTCGTTATCACTTTTGGTGCTCCATCATTCTGCAAAAGGCATTGTTGGTCAGCAAACTGTTCTTGGATGGTTGGGAGAAGTTGCTCTCGTAGTGCAGGTGGAATGGAAGAGTGTGAGTTTTTTTTTTTTTTTAGTTATGATGGCTGGAGTGCCAATCCTGTCGCCATCCCCCAGGTTTTCTGTTGCAGGTTGGAGGGTCTTGCAGGTTAACGTCATACCCGAGACGGAACAATCGCAGGTTAAGGGCTGTTGTGGTGTGAAATTTTGTATCCAAGTGGATAAATATTTTGTATTTGTTTATTTGTAACTTAGACAAAGCATATGTAATATTAATGTTATATCACTGAGAAGAACAGCAATGATTTGATGTTTGCGAATATCCAACCCCTTCAGGCTTTAGGACTGAGTCTTTGTAATTTTATGACAGGGTCGGGCGAAGTGCCTAAAACCAGTTTGGCAAGGGATTCTCTGCAGGGCTCTCTCAATCAACCCCCAAAGTAAAGCCAAATTAGCATCAGCTCAACAAATGGTTTGGGGGAACAGGTGTAAAAGGTATTGTGTGCCCCCATTGGTCGGAAGTATGTCTGTTTGGGATTGGCTTGAAGCAGAGGCCGTTGTGTACAACAACAACAACATTTATTTCTATAGCACATTTTCATACAAAAAGTAGCTCAAAGTGCTTTACATAATGAAGAATACAAAAATAAAAGACACAGTAAGAAAAATAAAATAAGTCAACATTAATTAACATAGAATAAGTAAGGTCTGATGGCCAGGGTGGACAGAAAAAACAAAAAAACTCCAGACGGCTGGAGAAAAAAATAAAATCTGTAGGGATTCCAGACCATGAGACCGCCCAGTCCCTTCTGGGAAATCTACCTAACATAAATGAAACAGTCCTCTTTGGATTTAGGGTTCTCACGGAAGGGCTTGATGAAGATGGTCACGTAGACTTCTGGCTTTTAATCCATCCATCATTGTTGGAGCATCATGAAGCTTTGATTAGGTGGAGGTGGCGCAGGCCACTACCACAAAGAAACCGGAAAAAGAAACAGAAGAGAGAGTAGGGGTCAGTATGGATTTTAGAGCCACCATGAATAGTTATTATGATGAATTGAACATACAGAGTATCAGGATTAAGTTAAAGTGAAGTTATTAAAAGGCCATGTTAAAGTAATGTGTTTTCAGCAGTGTTTTAAACTGCTCTACTGTATCAGCCTGGCGAATTCCTATTGGCAGGCTATTCCAGATTTTAGGTGCATAACAGCAGAAGGCCGCCCGCCTCACCACTTCTTTTAAGTTTTGTTCTTGGAATTCTAAGGAGACACTCATTTGAGGATCTGAGGTTACGATTTGCAATATAAGGTGTCAGACATTCCGATATATAAGATGGGGCGAGATTATTTAAGGCTTTATAAACCATAAGCAGAATTTTAAAATCAATCCTGAATGACACAGGCAACCAGTGTAGTGACATTAAAACTGGAGTAATGTGTTCAGATTTTCTTTTCCCAGTTAGGATTCTAGCAGCTGCATTCTGCACTCGTTGCAAACGATTTATGTCTTTTTTGGGTAGTCCTGAGAGGAGTGCGTTACAGTAATCTAGTCGACTGAACACAAACGTGTGAACTAATTTCTCAGCATCTTTCAGTGATATAAGAAGTCTAACTTTAGCTATGTGAAAAAATGCTGTCCTAGTGGTCTGATGAATATGCGATTTAAAATTCAGATTGCAGTCAACAGTTACTCCTAAGCTTTTTACCTCCGTCTTGACTTTTAATCCTAATGTATCCAGTTTATTTCTAATAGCCTCATTGTATCCATTATTGCCAATCACTAAGATTTCAGTTTTCTCTAATATTTAACTTGAGAAAGTTACTATTCATCCATGTTGTGTAGCACGACGTCCTATTGGTGTAAGGATTTAGACAAAGAATGTATACATTCGATTGCTTTACCCCTCACTCTCTCTCTTTCACCATCATGATGAAGCAGCATCTCACACATCATGAACTGAAATGAGGACCACACTGAGAAGCACAACTCAGCAGCCATATTGAGACAGGCATGTAGCTTGATCTGAAGAAATCCATAAAAGGATGACTTAACTAGAGACATTTAAAGTAACTGCAAGTCTGTGTACTGCCTGAAATTACACATCAGCATTTATCAGGTTGTATGATTGCCAATATTGACAGGAACAGTAAAACCTTGGATTGCGAGTAACTTGGTCTGCGAGTGTTTTACAAGACGAGCTAAAATTTTTAATACATTTTAACTTGATAAACGAGCAAGGTCTGCCGAGCGTCACATGATCACATCTGAGCCGATGGTGGTTCTCTCCCCGCGGGATTGTGGGTAATCATCTCCCACTTTCAGGCTCAGTCGGCGTGCCTCACTCATATAGTCAACATCCGTACGAGCATATACTGTTTACTATAGTATTGTGACCCCGTGTGTGTGTTGTGACGTGTGAGTCTCTGTCTTACACCCTAAAACACGAAGCTGAGTCCCAGTACTTTAGCAACACCAGCTTTATTCACCTTGAAACGGGAACAGCGCGATATTTATATTTATTAATTTGTATTGGGATCTGCCGCTCTCCTAAACACAGACACAGCAGTCAGGCAGGGTCATGTCCAGGCTAATGGCCAAGTAATACTGTGCCCTTTGCATTTATAATGTTCCTTGCATCACCCATTGATGGTAGGCGCTAATAGCATGACCGCGATCTTTTTGGATTTGCTTTTACAGTGAACTGCTACAGCACTGGGAGCCAGCGGTTGCTTTGGGACGCTCTTCCGCATGTTGTCCCGTCGGGGGTTGGGGGGGGGGTTAATCCTTACAGTGCGTAAAGCATTTTTTTAGTTTTGTGTCCAAGTGTAGTGACTCTTCAGGCAAAAGCAGCTGTCATTGGAGAGGATCCTTGTTAAAGTCATAAAAAAGAAGAAAATTCCAGTGAGCCAACAGATAGCAGCGATTCTGTTAGTTAGAGTGAAAGTCATCCTACACAATAACCCTCCTCTCTCACGTCTCCCTCACACCAGCCACGATTCTTTTCAAAGGCAAAGTGCGGGTTAATTTGTTTGTATTTTTACTTTTATATTTTGTATTCATCATTTTTATATGAATATTTTTGGGTTGTAGAACGAATCATTTGAGTTTCCATTATTTCTTATGGAGAAATTTGCTTTGATATACGAGTGCTTTGGATTACAAGCATGTTTCCGGAACAAATTATTCTCGCAAACCAAGACACCGCTTGTACTTTGCTTATTGTTATTATTTTATGATTATTATCAATAATACATAATAGTATATAAGTTGTAACTTAACTTCTGCTTGCCTTTTACTCGTTGTAATTGCCTGAGGTTATAGATGTAGAAGGGAAGGTAGGGGGTAGTTATAAAGTACAATACTTTATAAACAGTACTTTGTATAGGGGATTTGAGGCTTTCTGATAAAGTCTACACCATAAAGAATACAAAAGGGGAAAGTAGAGTCATATAGAACCAAACAAGGGCCCAAAGGAGTAGAATCACTTCTGGTATTTATGGGATTTGAACCAGCAACCTTCCGATTGCCAGTGCAGATCCCCATCCTCAGGGCCACCACTCTGCCTCTGCCCTGTTATAAAATTGATCCCCACAAGTGAAGAGCTCCGAACAATACAATCTAGTTACGCTTCTTCAGTTACAAAAACCTCATTTAGACCAAACTTCACCTCCCAAGAAAGTCTCCAAACGCTTCTTTAAACACATTGAGGAAATGCACATTTTGAATAGAAGTGGGCAACTCGTTTAACCAGCTAGGAGCTACACATGCAAAGTGTATGGGTTGAGATTTAATGCCACACACAGAGGTGGCATCTTTATCAGCAGGCCTACATTTTCCAGAAATGAGCACAGGGTGTGATGGCCCTGGTTGGCTCGACAGTCCTTGGCATTTTTAACCCAGAACTGAGGATGAGCCGGGCAAATGAGGACTCACACAGATTTAGCAAGAAGTAGGTACAAAGGGCTTACCATATATATTCACGTATAAGTTGGGTCTTGAAACCCAACAAATCGATCATAAAATCAGACCCCGACTTATACGGCAATTCAAAAATGAGACACTTACATTTTTTTTTACATCTGCTTGCCTCCTCCAATCTCACATCAGTTTCTCAGACACATTGAATTTTACTGCAGCAGTGCAGTTACCAATTTCTTTCGCTTCTTCAACAACGTTTAATTTAAAACCAGCTTCATATTTTCATCTGATCGAACGCTCCATCATAGATAAGGGATGCTCTTACAATAAAGGTGTATAAGGGTGTGAGATATAAAAAACACAAATCAGTGCAAATGTTGCTTCGGAATAGTTTGGGTATTATCATGTGGTCACGTAGGCACAACAGAGAGAGAGAGAGAGAGGTTAGGTGCACGCACTGATACAGCACATCGCTGCACCCACACAGAAGAAAAAGGCCGTGTGCTCCGTGGTTACTCTCTCAGGTGGGCGTTAGCATATCATAATCTCTTTGACCAATAGCGTGAGTTTTCCACATTTGACTTATACAACCGACATTATAAAATGCCAGAAATTATACGGTAAAATCAAGTCCCGACTTATCCGCGGGAGAACTTATATATACGGTAAGTGCTTTTATTAAAACCCAGATAATAGTGTCCAAATAGTGCATTGCTCTTCCATAAGTAAATACATTTTACAAACCCAAAAAAGTGAGGTGTAATATGGAGGTTAAAATCCAATAAACAATGACATCTGCTCTACTTGCCTTATAAGGGCCTTGCAGCACAAAGAGATGCCCGTCGACTGGTATACTGTAATTGACCATTAAAACCCGACTTGTGTCCCTTGCTGCCATTCCCCGGCCTTACCTGGGGGACCCCACAAACCTGTTTCTACTCCCACTGTCGCTCCCTTGATGTCCAATTAAGCCTACTCCAAGTGCACCCCACGGTACAAGAGTGACCCTCTTCAGCCCTGTCAAGTGCTGGCAACACGATCCCCTCACTGGGACTTGTACCCAGACAGCACCTCTCACTCTCTCTTTCTTTTAACCTCCATTCCTTTTCCTCCCTTGTTTTCTCTTTCCATTGTTTCCTTTTACAGTTTCCCCAGGCAGGTTCCCTATTATGTATCGATGGGGTGCAGATGCTGCAGCCACCTGCTCTGAGGTGTGAATGAAGCCGTTGGCATTTGCACATGAATGTTTGATCAGCCAGGCACCCTAATCAACCTCAGAGTGGCATATGCAAGTTCCCATATAAACCTGCACCCTCTTCGAGCCTGCATAATAATAATTCTTTACATTTTTGTACTGCTTTTCTCACGGCTCAAATTGTTTAGAGTGAGTGGAGAGCCACTTCAACCATCACTAATGTGCAGCATCCACCTGGATGATGCAACAGCTGCCGTTTCTCACCACATATTAGCCACTACATTTATATTTATTTATTTGGCTGATGCCTTTAGGCAAAGTGGCTTACAATATATGAGATACAATTGGTTACATTGATTTACTTTTTCCAATTGGAGCACAGTGTCAGTGGTGGGATCTGAACCCACAACCACAGGGTTTGAAGTCCAAAGCCACCATTGTGCCACACTGCCTGCCTGTTGGGTGGTGTAGGGGTTAGAGGTAGTTAGCCAATCGGAGACAGGAGATGATTAGAGGACCAGAATGACAGGCCGTGTTGGGCAATTTAGTCTGGACATTGGGCTACACCCTACTCTTTACAGAGGATGCCCAGGGATCTTTAATGACCACAGAGAGTCAGGACCTCAGTTTTACATCTCATCCGAAGGATGGCACCATATTTACAGCACAGTGTTCTCATCACTGCACTGGGGCCTTGAGATCCACTTTCAGACCACAGAGTAAGTGCCCCCTGCTGGCCTCACCAACACCTTTTCCATCAACAACCCAAACTTTTCCTGCATGGTCTTCTATCCAAGTACTGGTCAGGCCTGAACGTGCTTAGCTTCAGGTGGATGGCCTATTCTGAAGTGCATGTGGTATGGCTTTAAAATGCGCAGGGCCATGAACCTCTCTCATCACACAGGGCCTCGCAAGTGTCTCCATCAATTTAGATGCTGACCTATTGACTAATCTGTAGGCAAGCATCGAGGGTTTGAACTTCATATGCGCCAATACACAGATCTCAAACAAGGAGAGACCTAGTCTGGTTGAATGGCAGATGTGCCACTGCATTTTGAATCATGTTGGTGACACAAGCTGGTACTCCTGCCAGTAGTACTGCAGTAGTCCAGGCGTGACAAGACCAAAGAGTGGTGCTGCAGATCTTGTCAGAGTTGGTCTGATCTTGCAGATGTTGTGTGCAGTGTTACCTATTTACCCATCAGTCACTTGGTGACAAATGGTGTCCCTGCCTTCACATTTTGTGTGAATATTTATTCATTTTTAAAGATTAGGAAGTACAGTAATGGCTCCTTCTTGCTAACAATGAAGTTATTGTTGGTCTTTTAATCCAATCTGAGTCTCCTATACTTAGTCATAAAAAAACAGAAGACTACAAACTGGTTATTATCTTCTTAAAACATTTTACCATATATATAATTTTACAGAATGGACAAACATTTTTCCAAACTTGCATGAAGCAAACAACATGTGTGGATTGTTTTTTGTATATCATGGAGAATACAGAAATGCAATACTTTTAATTGTTCACTTGCAGAAGGAAAAAAAAATCAGTGATAAAGAATAATTAACTCTTAACAGAATTCTGGTGCCATGCATTTTACCTTTTTGGATTTCATAGTTGGCTATCGCACCAATTTTATAATAAAGATAAAACTTGGGAATATGCGTATACATTTTTACAGTGAAACATTTGTCTCTCCTACTATACACACAGATAACTGACAAAAGAAGTGAAACGACTGCTTAAATCCGTTCCCTCACTTGACATGGCTTAGCCATTGAGTTGTACTTCAGGGCAATAAGGTACTTTACCACTAGAATTACCAAAGCCTACAAAAAAACTCGTAAATCCATCCCACCTTAAATCCCTTCGCACCTCTCCGTCATCGTCTTTTGTCTTGTAAATGTGCCTGCTATCACATCCCTTTAACGCCACACAAGGTTTTCTCAGCTCAAGTCTGTTTACCTGCGTGTCAGTTGCTTAGAGTTGTATAGACTAGAGTAAACACTATATCGTTATTTGGATCAGATGCAATTCATGTGTGTTCCATGTTTACAACAATCTATGTAAGCACATCCTTAAAACAGAAACGTTTTTCATGTTTTAGTAATTATTGACAAATATAGACATATATAATAAATATAAATGTGTGAAGCCTGAAGTCCAAATGTCAAATAAACACTTTCGTAATAAGTACAAGTATAACAAAACAAGTGCGCTTTTATTCAAGAATATAGGGTGCGACATTGACATGTCTTTAACACGACCCCTTTGGTGGTGTAATGGTAAGTGCTGCCGACTACTAATCAAAGGGTCACGAGTTTGACTCCAAACGACTCCATTTTGAGAAGTGAACTGCTCTTATTCTTATTATTTTAGAATAAAAACATACATTTGATTTCAGTCTGTAACAGCCGGTGTTAATTTATGATAAAAAAAAAAAAAGATTTTCAGGGCACCTTACAACCAACCTGTATATTTAAATGCATGAAAACGTAGTTTAAGTGCGCAAAAAGCAAGTCTTTCCATTGTTCATCCGTTTCCTCGATTTAAAAGGCATTCTGGGAGGAAGAGACTGGTCCAGGTGGTTGGACCCAGGAAGTGACGTCATAGGTAGTACGGTGTCAATTTTTCTGCGGAAGGTGGAGGAGAGATATCACTATTGTACAGCGCCACCTCATGTCTCGGCAGAGAATTACAATCACTCAAGCCCATAAGCTGTTCCCCATGCACACATACAGTGGTGTGAAAAACTATTTGCCCCCTTCCTGATTTCTTATTCTTTTGCATGTTTGTCACACAAAATGTTTCTGATCATCAAACACATTTAACCATTAGTCAAATATAACACAAGTAAACACAAAATGCAGTTTTTAAATGATGGTTTTTATTATTTAGGGAGAAAAAAAATCCAAACCTACAGTACATGGCCCTGTGTGAAAAAGGAATTGCCCCCTGAACCTAATAACTGGTTGGGCCACCCTTAGCAGCAATAACTGCAATCAAGCATTTGCGATAACTTGCAATGAGTCTTTTACAGCGCTCTGGAGGAATTTTGGCCCATTCATCTTTGCAGAATTGTTGTAATTCAGCTTTATTTGAGGGTTTTATAGCATGAACCGCCTTTTTAAGGTCATGCCATAGCATCTCAATGGATTCAGGTCAGGACTTTGACTAGGCCACTCCAAAGTCTTCATTTTGTTTTTCTTCAGCCATTCAGAGGTGGATTTGCTGGTGTGTTTTGGGTCATTGTCCTGTTGCAGCACCCAAGATCACTTTAGCTTGAGTTGACGAACAGATGGCCGGACATTCTCCTTCAGGATTTTTTGGTAGACAGTAGAATTCATGGTTCCATCTATCACAGCAAGCCTTCCAGGTCCTGAAGCAGCAAAACAACCCCAGACCATCACACTACCACCACCATATTTTACTGTTGGTATGATGTTCTTTTCTGAAATGCTGTGTTCCTTTTACGCCAGATGTAATGGGACATTTGCCTTCCAAAAAGTTCAACTTTTGTCTCATCAGTCCACAAGGTATTTTTCCAAAAGTCTTGGCAATCATTGGGATGTTTCTTAACAAAATTGAGACGAGCCCTAATGTTCTTTTTGCTTAACAGTGGTTTGCGTCTTGGAAATCTGCCATGCAGGCCATTTTTGCCCAGTCTCTTTCTTATGGTGGAGTCGTGAACACTGACCTTAATTGAGGCAAGTGAGGCCTGCAGTTCTTTAGACGTTGTCCTGGGGTCTTTTGTGACCTCTCGGATGAGTCGTCTCTGCGCTCTTGGGGTAATTTTGGTCGGCCGGCCACTCCTGGGTAGGTTCACCACTGTTCCATGTTTTTGCCATTTGTGGATAATGGCTCTCACTCTGGTTCGCTGGAGTCCCAAAGCTTTAGAAATGGCTTTATAACCTTTACCAGACGGATAGATCTCAATTACTTCTGTTCTCATTTGTTCCTGAATTTCTTTGGATCTTGGCATGATGTCTAGCTTTTGAGGTGCTTTTGGTCTACTTCTCTGTGTCAGGCAGCTCCTATTGAAGTGATTTCTTGATTGAAACAGGTGTGGCAGTAATCAGGCCTGGGGGTGGCTACGGAAATTGAACTCCGGTGTGATACACCACAGTTAGGTTATTTTTAACAAGGGGCAATTACTTTTTCACACAGGGCCATGTAGGTTTGGATTTTTTCTCCCTAAATAATAAAAACCATCATTTAAAAACTGCATTTTGTGTTTACTTGTGTTATATTTGACTAATGGTTAAATGTGTTTGATGATCAGAAACATTTTGTGTGACAAACATGCAAAAGAATAAGAAATCAGGAAGGGGGCAAATAGTTTTTCACACCACTGTATGTGACACAGAATTAAAGCTTATGGCATCCAGGAGCATGGCAGTGTGGAAGAAAAACTGTAGGCTTAATAATTTAACTCACAGAATTAAGGATTTATTTATAATTCAGGATTAGAGACACAATGGACAGAACAGAGTTTGTGGGGGTAAGGTGTTTGCCCAGTCCTCAGACTATCTTCCCTTTTATGTTTTCTTCACCATCACACGATGCCACAGTGGCATATCAAAGTATATTTCACGTCAAACAAGCAGGTTTGCCACATCTGTTAAACTCCCCTTTGTAATATTGCTTGTTTGTGCAATTCTTTATCAATTGCCATCTCAAAGGTCAATGCTGTGCCTGCTCTTTTACAGAGTAATAACTACAATTTATACTGGATTAACAGTTTTAAGATTTATAGTGATTTATACTAAAATTAGGGTCAGTATTTCAATACTTCAACACCCCCTTTTCATCCATATTGGATGAATCACAGATCCACATTAGAAAGAGGTAATAAAAGGTCAGAGTCTGTAGGGATTCCCATGTGTGCCCCAAGTGTAGAAGAAGGAGATCAATGAGAACCAAGGAAGCTTATAAACTTGACTGGTCATAACAATATTATGAGAATAATAAATAAATTAATAAGTCTTTTTATCCACTTACATCATCCATTCATGTCATCCAGTCTGTCAGCCAATGGATATCAGAATCCTCACACAGGAATGGTTTATAATAA
Organism: Polypterus senegalus; assembly: GCF_016835505.1. Classification (NCBI taxonomy): domain Eukaryota; kingdom Metazoa; phylum Chordata; class Cladistia; order Polypteriformes; family Polypteridae; genus Polypterus; species Polypterus senegalus. Next base: position 178,002,800 of record NC_053160.1, on the reverse strand, counting down.
TAATAATAATAAATTCTATTTAATAAGCACCTTTCTTAACACTCAAGGCCACCTTACAATGAAATTAAACAATAGTAATCTTTACATATAAAAGGCAAAGCCCTCACTCACTCATCACTAATTCTCACACTTTCCATATAGGTGGGAAGCTGAAATTTCACGTGCTCATTCATTGCAGTGTACTTACAAAAATTAGGTATGTTTCATGTCCAATTGCAATACCCAACTGGGGTAAACAGGTGTACCCCCTAAACTGTATATATAGATAGGGGAAACCCCTCCTCACTATTTCTGCGACTTCCCATATACGTAGGAAGCCCAAATTTCCCATGCTTATCCTTTACACTGTACTTACAAATGTTAAGTATGTTTCATTTCGCGCCGTGCCCCGTAATGAACTTTTGAAAATAACATCTTCTTTTCGGCGGTTCTCACCATTATGCAATAAAGAACGTTTGGAACTGACCTCTCCTTTTGGTGGTTTCATTCCTTACTTCCATTAACAGATGATTTATTTCATGGCAGAGACGCACAAGGGATGCCCCTGGTCCCCCTTCCTTTTTCCGCACTGGCTGCTGTCTGCGCACCTACCACATGGTTGGCTCCTTGCCTATATGCATTAGCGACATCATGCGCTCATGTGCTTCCTCACTCATTTCCTTAATTTCCTCAGCTGTTTGTCAAGCTCACTGCTCCCTTCTTCTTTACTCCACCGCTTCAAGCCTGTTATTGTTCGTCTTGCTTCACGTCTTCCTTCTGGTGACTCTTGCCTTTTCATTTAGTTACTTTACACTCTTCACAATCCTCTGGGCGTGCCTCTGCATACTCTACTTTTAAATGTCCACACACCAATTATGTTACTACGAAACTTACAAACATCAAAACTTTGTAACGGCACCAGGCTTCACATCAGATCTCTGCACACGAACCTCATTGAGGCCACTGTCTTCACTGGAACTTGCTCAGCGGAGACTGGATTTATTCCTCGCATCCCTCTCATACCCTCTGATCTCCCATTCCAATTTCCAGTAAGAGTCTGCTTCACTATGACAATACATAAGTCACAGGGCCAGAATCTAAAAAAGGTCGCCATTGACTTGACACACGATTGCTTCTCACATGGCCAACTGTACGTTGCATGCTCAAGAGTGCGCTCAGGAGACAGCTTGGTCATTTTACAGCCCGAGAGCAGAACTGCAAACATCATTTACAAAGAGATCCTTACATCTTTACAAGATCCTTACATCATTTCTCATAAACAACATTTACAATCATAAACGAAACTCTTTACAATCATCAAATTCACTCTCAATATTAAAATAAGCCTACGACAATTACATTGACAATCATGGTACGTTATTTTTAAAATGTTTCCTTTTCTTTTTCAGAACTTCTTTAACACACTACCGCTCCGCTCCGCTGTATTTTGCTAGTAAAATATAAAAACAAAGAGGATGATAAATTAAATAGCAATAAGGTACACAGGTAGTGGCAAACATCAATGATAACAGGCAGTAACAGTGTTAAATTTGGAGGAATCTTATGGAAATGTTCATTTTGCTCTACAAAACGTTTTTGAGTAATTGAAAATTATTTTGTGTTTTACCGTGATGCCTTTTTGTTATTATGCCTTTTGTGCACTGCCATTTTCCACCAATAACATTGCCTGTTGCTACGTGTTATGTCAGCAAGGTGGCAAGGATTTTTTAGAGTGAACCAGTAGACGTAGGCTAAGGTCAAAACTGGTAGATCAATCAAATCAATCAATCAAACATTTATTTATATAGCACATATTCATACAAAAAAAAATGTAGCTCAAAGTGCTTTACAAAATGAATAGAAAAATAGAAGACACAATAAAAAAAAAACATAAGTCAACATTAATTAACATAGAATAAGAGTAAGGTCCGATGGCCAGGGTGGACAGAAAAAACAAAAAAACTCCAAAGGCTGGAGAAAAAAATAAAATCTGTAGGGGTTCCAGACCACGAGACCGCCCAGTCCCCTCTGGGCAATCTACCTAACATAAATCAAACAGTCCTCTTTGTATTTAGGGTTTTCATGGAAGGACCTGATGATGATGGTCACGTAGACTTCTGACTTTCAGTCCATCAATGTTGGAGCATCATGATGCTTTGAGTAGGTGATGGTGGCGCAGGCCGCCACCACAAAGAAACCAAAAAAAAGAAACAGAAGAGAGAGTTGGGGTCAGTGCAGATTTTGGAGCCACTGTGAATAATTATTATGAAGAATTGAACATACAGAGTATCAGGATTAAGTTAAAGTGAAGTTATAAAAAGGCCATGTTAAAGTAATGTGTTTTCAGCAGTGTTTTAAAGTGCTCAACTGTATTTGCCTGGCGATTTCCTATTGGCAGGCTATTCCAGATTTTAGGTGCATAACAGCAGAAGGCCGCCTCACCACTTCTTTTAAGTTTAGCTTTTGGAATTATAAGGAGACACTCATTTGAAGATCTAAGGCTACGATTTGGAATATAACGTGATCAAACACTCAAGCGTCAAAACCCAAATGAAAAAAAAAAAAATCACTATTACAAAAATCAAAACCAGAAGGTGGAAAAATAATGAAGATCATAGCAAACAAAGTATTATTATCCCCAGCTCGGGTGAAGGCCTTTTAACCCATTGTGTCATGATCAAATCCTCAACAGCAAATACCCAGAATGGCACTGATCATGAAATTCTCAAATGAACTCCAAAATGCACCAAAATAATGAATGGCAAATAAAGAGGAGAATCCAAAATAATTTTTACAATCATAATCTATGACCTTAAAAACCCTGAAAATAAGTGGCAAATCTCAGAAAATAATGCCGAAAAGTCGAAGTCAATTCATTAACACCGTAACGATCCCTCCCAGAATTCCCTGCAGCTGTGCAACAGGTGATATGGACCATACAAGACCCAGTGCATGCCTTCTCTAAAACTTTGTCTGCTTTGTTTTTGTTATAACGACTTTGATCTCCGCTTTTCTTTTGAGCTTTGACTTTGACTGGCAGTTTGAACTTTAATGATCAATCATTTGATATCCCTTCTGGTTCTTTTTTCATTAAAATGATTTACTTTCTCTTTTCAGTCAGCACACTTATTTGTTTTAAATATTAAACAACCGGCATTTTGTAAATACATTTATACATAAGTAACACCATAGTTATTTTGATTTATTTGACAAATGCTAATATCAAACCAATAACAAACCCTTCACTTTTTCTTTAAGTGGGCCAGCCCTGTTGCATTCTGTTTCCTTCTCTGTCGAAAGTGTAAAATTCTACTGTGTAGAGAAAATCAATTCACCATTTGTCTAACTCCTGAACTCATTTAGTTAACTTAGAAAGTCTATTAACCTATTATAAAGTCAATTAAACTGTTACAGCTCTCCTTTAAGGAACAAGAAGTAATTATCAGTACTGTAATTGACAGTGCTCATTATAGTTTATACAAATGTTTATTTCTTCATGGTTAATGTTGTGAAAAGATTATCATGGAAGAGTGTTTTTTAAAGTTCTAATTTCCTTTGGCTTCTGCACTTTTATTTTATCTGTTTTTATTATTGTTTTCTTTCACCGTTGTAACTCTGATGTCATCACTTGAACTTATGAACAATACGGTACTTGCTGAAATTCTAAAACTCATAGCTGCTATTTCCACCATTCCCCATTTTTTTTTGCCTCATTCTCGTTCGTTTTTTGCCTGCATGTCACTTGATAATATGTCATCTAAAACTGTACTGCTTGATGGTAAAAAACTTCTGAATTCACATAACTATCAGCTGTCAGGAATGGGCTTGGGCTCTGCCCCCTTCTACCCATGTCTGTTGTACAAAATCATCACATGACTAAGGGGCGGGGTGTATAGATTAGTAAGCAAAGAGGGTGTTTTCATCAGGGTCATTTTCTTGGTGGAAACCAAATCTTCTGTGATGGTACAGGTTTCTTGTAGACTGCACCAAAACTCGAAACTGGTTGATCAAACACTCGAGCGCCAAAACCCAAATGAAAAACAAAAATTGCTGTTACAAAAATCAAAACCAGAAGGAGAAAAAATAATGACGATCATAGCGAAAAGAGTATTGTTATCCCTAGTTCGGGTGAAGGCCTTTTAACCTATTCTATAATGATCAAATCCATCCATCCATCCATTATCTAACCCACTGAACCCAAACACAGGGTCACGGGGGTCTGCTGGAGCTACTCCCAGCCAACACAGTGCACAAGGCAGGAACCAATCCCGGGCAGGGTGCCAACCCACCGCAGGATGATCAAATCCCCAACAGTAAATACCCAAAATGGCACTGATCATGAAATGCTAAAATGGCCTCCAAAATGTACCAACATAATGAATGGCAAATAAAGAGGAGAATCCACATAACTATCAGCTGTGAGGAAATGGTGTAGGCTCCGCCCCCTTCTACCCATGTCTGTTGTACAAAATAATCACATGACTAAGGGGCAGAGTGTATAGATTAGTAAGCAAAGAGAGTGTTTTCATCAGGGTTATTTTCTTGGTGGAAAACAAATCTTCTGTGATGGTACAGGTTTCTTGTAGACTGCATCAAAACTTGACACTGGAAAACAGGTTTTCCTCTAGGATATTCTTCTATTTTCCTTCTTTTTACCTTCTATCCTCACAAGCCTGCTGCAGAAAATCATCCCCACAGTCTGACACTGCCACCTTCATGACTCATGAGGGGGTTAGTGTGTGCAGTGCTCAAAAATGGCATTTAGTCTGATGGCCATAAAGCACAGTTTGGGCTCATTAGGCCACAGAGCCTTCCACCACTTGACTTCAGAGTCTTAACCAATGAATGCCGGGGTGAGGTGAGTCTTCAAGTCAAAAAGTCCTTCTATGGACATCAGGCAATAGAACCTTTAGAACATTAGAACATTAGAACATTCTAGATGAGAACAGGCCATTCAGCCCAACAAAGCTCACCAGTCCTATCCACTTGTTTCCTCCAAGAAAACATCAAGTCGAGTTTTGAAAGTCCCTAACGTCTTACTGTCTACCACACTACTTCTTCCAAGTGTCTATCGTTCTTTGTGTAAAGAAAAACTTCCTAATGTTTGTGCGAAATTTACCCTTAACAAGTTTCCAACTGTGTCCCCTTGTTCTTGATGAACTCATTTTAAAGTCACCGTCTCAATCCACTGTACTAATTCCCTTCATAATTTTAAACACTTCAGTCATGTAACCTCTTAATCTTCTTTTGCTTAAACTGTAAAGGCTCAGCTCTTTTAATCTTTCCTCATAATTCAACACCTGTAGCCCTGGACTCAGCCTAGTCGCTCTTCTCTGGACCTTTTCTAGTGCTGCTATGTCCTTTTTGTAGCCTGGAGACCAAAACTGCACACAGTACTCAAGATGAGGCCTCACCAGTGTGTTATAAAGCCTGAGCAGAACCTCCTGTGACTTGTACTCCACAGATCGTGCTATATAACCTAACATTCTGTGAGCCTTCTTAATGGCTTCTGAACACTGTTGGGAAGTTGATAGCTTGGAGTCCACTATGACTCCTAAATCCTTCTCATAAGGTGTACTCTCGATTTTCCGACCGCCCATTGTGTATTCAAACCTAACATTTTTACTTCCTATGTGTAATTCTTTACATTTACTGACATTAAATTTCATCTGCCACAAATCTGTCCAAGCCTGTATGCTATCCAAGTCCTTCTGTAATGATTTAATGGATTCCAAATTATCTGCTAATCCACCGATCTTGGTATCATCTGCAAACTTAACCATCTTGTTACTTATATTCCTATCTAAATCATTTATATATATTAAAAATAGCAGCGGCCCTAACACTGACCCCTGCTGGTCACCACTCTTAACATCGACCAGTTCTGATGAGGTTCCTCGCACCATCACCCTCTGCTTCCTGTGTCTGAGCCAATTCTGCACCCATCTAAAAACATCACCCTGAACTCCCACTTCTTTTAACTTGATGCCCAACCTCTCATGTGGCACCTTATCAAATGCTTTCTGAAAGTCCAAATAAATAATATCATAAGCTCCACTTTGTTCATATCCTTTTGTTGCCTCCTCATAGTATTCCAGTATGTTAGTAAAACACGACCTCCCTCATCTGAACCCACGCTGACTGTTCAGAATAACTTCTGTCCTTGCCATGTGTTGCTCAATCTTATCCTTAATAATTCCTTCCATTAATTTTCCTGTGATGCATGTTAAGCTTACTGGCCTATAATTGCTTGGATCTGACCTGTCACCCTTTTTATATAATGGGTTGATATTTGCCATTTTCCAGTCCTTCAGAATCTCTCCAGTGCTCAGTGACTTTCTAAAAATATGTGTCAAGGGTTTATATATGTACTCACTAGCCTCTTTAAGAACACGAGGATAAAAAAAAAAACCTTCTACCAAGTTGACTTCAGAGTCTTGACCAATGAATGCCATGGAGAGGTGGGTCTTCAAGTCAAAAAGTACTTCCCATGAGTCTTTGAGTTTACTGTTTACAAAGCTGTAGAGAATACAGGAAGTTATAATTTAACCTAATTTTAACACCAAAAAAACAGTAAGCATTTTGAGTTGGCAACTTAAGAAAAGATGTGGATTATGTGACACAAATAACGAGAAACTTTTTTATTTCTTTTTTCCATGGACGTATTTCACAACGTTTGCCACTATCCAGCGTTGGCTACCTAGTGATTAAATTTGTTAGAATCTCTTTTATGTACTCTCTCCATGAAAACATTCTTTTGGGTCGGGGTTGAATTTTGTATTATTGCTTTCCTTTTTAACTTTCTGATATTTTTTTTTTCTTTTCGTCTTTGTTTTTCTACTTTGACTATGAATTCATATAAGCTGGACTTGATTATATGTAATGTTATTTTCTTCAAATAAAATGAATAAAAAAATTCTTGGCGACCACTAAAGATTCCATGGGGTAAATAACTCTCATGCATGCACATTGGAGGATCACCTTCTGGGCTCATCAGGAGTATGCAATACCACTCCAGGATGAAAGGGGATGGTATTGCTAACATTATCACCTACTTCTGCCTCCACAGCCCCAAGAAGATGCCCAGTGAGGGGAACTGACTCCACCCCTTCCTGGGCAAGTTCTATAAAGCCGGACATCCCAGGAAGGAGGCGTCTCACTTTGGTTTGAGCCAAGGTGGAAGACAGGGCTCCTCAAAGTCAGACCTGCTCAGCCAGCCCAAGAGAAGGCGATATAGCCTGTATTTCTGTTGTTGTGTAAGTCCATTGTGAGTTTATTTTATTTTCAAGTTATTTGTTGAATTAAATGGGACAACCTGACTCGTGTCCCAGCAATTCCTTGGGACTTGATTCTTGCTCTTGTTTATCCACAGTGACATATATATGAATTTCCCCTTGGGATTAATAAAGTATCTTTCTATCTATCTAACTATATATACAGTGCATCCAGAAAGTATTCACAGCGCATCACTTTTTCCACATTTTGTTATGTTACAGCCTTATTCCAAAATGGATTAAATTCCTTTTTTTCCTCAGAATTCTACACACAACACCCCATAATGACAATGTGAAAAAAGTTTACTTGAGGTTTTTGCAAATTAACTAAAAATAAAAAAAGCTGAGAAATCCCATGTACATAAGTATTCACAGCTTTTGCTCAATACTTTGTCGATGCATCTTTGGCAGCAATTCTAGCCTCACGTCTTTTTGAATATGATGCCACAAGCTTGGTTCACCTATCCTTGGCTACTTTTGCCCATTCCTCTTTGCAGCACCTCTTAAGCTCCATCAGGTTGGATGGGAAGCGTCGGTGCACAGCCATTTTAAGATCTCTCCAGAGATGTTCAATCAGATTCAAGTCTGGGCTCTGGCTGGGCCACTCAAGGACATTCACAGAGTTGTCCTGAAGCAACTCCTTTGATCTCTTGGCTGTGTGCTTAGGGTCGTTGTCCTGCTGAAAGATGAACTGTCGCCCCAGTCTGAGGTCAAGAGCGCTCTGGAGCAGGTTTTCATGCAGGATGTCTCTGTACATTGCTGCAGTCATCTTTCCCTTTATCCTGACTAGTCTCTCAGTTCCTGCCACTGAAAAACATCCCCACAGCATGATGCTGCCACCACCATGTTCACTGCAGGGATGGTATTGGCCTGGTGATGAACGGTGCCTGGTTTCCTCCAAACATGATGCCTGGCATTCACACCAAAGAGTTCAATCTTTGTCTCATCAGACCAGAGAATTTTGTTTCTCATGATCTGAGAGTCCTTCAGGTGCCTTTTGGCAAACTCCAGATGGGCTGCCATGTGCCTTTTACTAACGAGTGGCATCCGTCTGGCCACTCTACCATACAGGCCTGATTGGTGGATTGCTGCAGAGATGGTTGTCCTTCTGGAAGGTTCTCCTTTCTCCACAGAGGACCTCTTGAGCTCTGACAGAGTGACCATCAGGTTCTTGGTCACCTCCCTGACTAAGGCCCTTCTCTCCCTATCACTCAGTTTAGATGGCCGGCCAGCTCTAGGAAGAGTCCTGGTGGTTTCGAACTTCTTCCACTTACGGATGATGGAGGCCACTGTGCTCATTGGGACCTTCAAAGCAGCAGAATTTTTTCTGTAACCTTCCCCAGATTTGTGCCTCGAGACAATCCTGTCTCGGAGGTCTACAGACAATTCCTTTGACTTCATGCTTGGTTTGTGCTCTGACATGAACTGTCAACTGTGGGACCTCCTATAGACAGGTGTGTGCCTTTCCAAATCATGTCCAATCAACTGAATTTACCACAGGTGGACTCCATTTAAGCTGCAGAAACATCTCAAGGATGATCAGGGAAAGCAGGATGCACCTGAGCTCAAATTGGAGCTTCATGGCAAAGGCTGTGAATACTTATGTATATGTGCTTTCTCAATTTTTTATTTTTAATAAATTTGCAAAAATCTCAAGTAAATTTTTTTCACGTTGTCATTATGGGGTGTTGTGTGTAGAATTCTGAGGAAAAAAATGAATTTAATCCATTTTGGAATAAGGCTATAATATAAAAAAATGTGGAAAAAGTGATGCGCTGTGAATACTTTCTGGATGCACTATATATACTGTATATATATATATATATATATATATATATATATATATATATATATATATATATATATATATATATATATATACTACCTGGAGAAAAACAAATCCCAGAATTGGAAGTGTCAAACTGTTTTCAGGTCCTTGCGGATTTTAACGGTGTCTCTTATGATTCTGAGGTAGTAGGCAAGGATGAAGGACCCCAACAGGCCATCTCAAAACCAGTTCCCAAAAAGAGAGAGCTAGTGATAGTTGGAGAATCAATCTTTAGGGGGATTGAAGCGCAGGTTTGCTCCAGAGACAGAGAGTCTCACACAATGTGTTGCCTTCTGGGTGCACAGGTGGGGTACCTCCCTGAAAGGGTGGATAAGCTCTTGGCCAGAGAGGGGGTGGATCCAGTTGTCATTGTCCATGTTGAAACAAATGACATACATTCTGTCATTAAGTCTGTCAGTTCTGCAAGTCAAATGCAAAGAGTTAGGTGCCAGGCTGAAGAGCAGAATTGATAAAGTAGTCTTCTCTGAATTTCTGCCTGTGCCACGCACCAGTACAGGTAAGATTGAAGAGATTAGAAGGTCTCACACACATGCTATGAGGAGTCAGCTAAAAGGCTTGAGTAACTGTAATACTACATCAGACCAGGGGGTGGCGGAGTGTGCTGACTGTCTCTTTCTGTCTCGTTCTCTTGAAGATCATTCCTGGGAAATCCAATCATGTTCTGGCACCACTGATGATGTCACTTCCGGATCAGGCGCCTGTGAAGATGTCACTTCCAGTTCCGGGGTGGATGACATCATTTCCTCTTCTAGCCAACCGCCATCTTACCTCCACTTAATCAGTTCTGTTTTGGACTCTGTCTTGTAAACAACTCAGGATCATATTATATGGGTGGCTGCCCCAAACCTTTGTGACTGTCTGGAGTCAATTTGTTACAAAGACTTAATGTGTGGCTCAAACCTTGGTGCAGGGTAGAAGGGTATAGGTTTATGGGGAACTGGGACTACTTTTGAAACAGATGGGACCTGTTCCACTGCAACGGGTTACATCTGAACTGGAGGAACACCAATGTATTGGGGAGGCGTATGAGTTGGTTAGTCGAGGATTGTTTAAACTACGGAATGGAGGCAGGGAGTTTAGGACAGACCAGGTTAAGAACTATACATGGTAGAACAAACAATAATGTAAAAATAAAAATGTATACTATTAAAATTCTAATCCAAAGTTAAATGGGACTTTCAAAACTTGACTTGATGTTTTTTCTGAAGAAATAAGTCGATAGGACTGGCGAGCTTTGTTTGGCTGAATGGCCTGTTCTTGTCTAAATTGTTCTAATGTTCTAATGAGGATTATTAAGAATGTGAAAACTCCACATTTCAAAACCAGTACCCTGGAACTCTGAGGTGGTAGCACTAACTATTGTGCCAGTACTGCAATTCCAAAATTGAATTTGTGTTAGTAATTGTTAACTTAATGCCTTGATGAAAGAGGTGAATATTTGTGCCCAGAAATCAATTTAAGTTTTTAAACCACTGAAACATTTTTTTACTGCAAACTATGCATTTTGAACTTTTTTGAATTCCCATGTGGACATAATAAATACAACACCCAGCCCTGCTATGAAAAAGCTCTATTTACAAATCCACAAAAGTACAGCTTGGGTGGATCATGGACTGACAAATTGCCAACTGAGAAATGTTACGCTTTCTGCAAGTAATTTTGACTTGTGACAGAGTTTAGAACTAAAGAAAATATGTCCCACTTCTTTATTGGCCCCTTATGCCATCCTGTTTTTTTATAGTATCCTTTTATCAAAGTTTTTGTTTATACCTAAATAATCAACCTGCATAGTCTGAGCAGAGTAAACAGTTACTGTGCTTAATTTTCCTTTTTTGCACTATAAATAGCCTACAATACCATCTCTCGTCACTCTAAGCTGCATGAGATTAAAGCCCCTCTGTGAAGTTAGTTGTTTTAGGATTACAATCTATTGCCATGGGCAACGCGATTGCATATCTGAAAAAGCAAAAGAGTTATAATAGAATAAGACAACAAAGTCAAATTCATTTTATCTGAGCAATACACAAGGAATGACCGACAGGTGGATGCTGGTTGAAGCTGTCTGGTGCTCCAAGTGTTGCCTGCTTGTCATTTATGAGTATTCTGGTAGTGGGCCTCCTAATGTCCAAAGACGGGGCTCCTGCATCAGATCACACCACTAACTAACTACAAGGTTTCTCTCTTGTGATTACAGAAATGTTACACATCGGACTGTGCTCTGCTCTGCACTAAGCCCATTGTAGCAGTGCTAGATGTTAAGTCTGTATTGGCAATAATGCAGCTGACCAGCCATTAGAGTGAAGTATTAATATGAAGCACACAGTATCACTGACCTATCAAGAGCTGAAACCTGAGGGATCTAGTGGTGCAGCAAGTATTGTTGCAGTCCATGACCACTTCGACAACACTTCAGTTCTCGTCACTTCAGTCTTCTCCCTATGAATGAGTAGGCTTCCTTTGAGGACTTGGGTCCAGATGCTACACCAGTGGTCTCAAACTCTGGTCCTGGAGGGCTGTAGTGGCTGCAGGTTTCATCCTAACCCTTTTCTTAATTGGTGTCTAGTTTTTACTGCTAATTAACTCCTTTTTCTTTCATTTTAATTGATTTCTTTTTTAAGATTTGTCCCCGTGAATTTGTTCATCGTACCTCTGAATTGCTTCATTTCTTTGCTTCAATGGCACCCAAAGAGACATGAAACACGAAATAAGTGAGCCAACAGAAGATCAACTAAGTCAGGGACTCAAACTCCAACCAATTGCACTCCAACCAGTTGCTTAATTAGGCGCCGATTCTTGTTGTTAATTAAACCCATTCTTTAATGGCCTTCCATGGCTTGTTGCTGCTCTCATTGTATAATAGCAGACATTTCTGAAATTGTTTGTTTTCTCTTTTCTAAGAGCACTGATAAAGTGTTTTGGGGTCCTGAGCAGATCAACACTGGTCTAAACACTGGTTTGTCAGAATACATATAGAGTTCTATCTATCTATCTATCTATCTATCTATCTATCTATCTATCTATCTAGTTTACAATACAATACAGTTTATTTTTGTATAGCCCAAAATCACACAGGAAGTGCCGCAATGGGCTTTAACAGCCCTGCCTCTTGACAGCCCTCCAGCCTTGACTCTCTAAGTAGACAAGAAAAAACTCCCAAAAAACCTTGTAGGGAAAAAATGGAAGAAACCTTAGGAAAGCCAATTCAAAGAGAGACCCCTTTCCAGGTAGATTGGGCATGCAGTGGGTGTCAAAAGAAGGGGGTCAATACAATACAATACACAGAACAGAACAAATCCTCAATACAGCATAATAATACAAATTTTAGAAGCACAGAGCAGAATTTAACTGTAGATGATATCACATAATAAGATTTGGATATTTTTAGAGTCCTGGAGACCTCATCCATCAAGCTGCCTCCCCCATTTGGCCATTTCACTGCTATAAACAGTGCTGGGCCAGCCAATCCAATGAAAGGACCCCTCTTTCCCATGATTTCTGCGATCCTCCATCAGGGATGACTTTACCTTAGGCAGGTGGGCCATGGCACCAAGTGCCACATTTGAGTACCGAGAAGAGAAACAGAATAGGTGAGGATTAGTATTTAATTATAACTGTCATGTTACTTATGTTTTAGTGCTAATGACTAACAACAGAGATGCAGTCTGTACAGTTAATCAGCAGCTCTAGTCAGGGTGTGCTACACTGAAGTAGTGAGTCTTCAGCCGGGATTTAAAGGCTGAGACCGAAGGAGCATCTCTTATAGAAGCAGGCAGACCACAATTTAGTGGTCCTGTAACTAAAAGCTCGACCTCCCATTGTTATTTTATAAATCCTTGGAATCATAAGCAGACCGGCATCTTGAGATCTTAATGTGCGCTCTGGTTTGTAAGTCATGATAAGGTCAGACAAGTAAGTCAGACCTTGGCCATTTAATGGTTTATATGTTAAAAGGAGGATTTTGAAATCTATCATATAGTGTCTTTCTTATCTATCTATCTATCTTCATATAGTGTCTTTCTTATCTATATATCATATAGTTTCTTTCTTATCCATCTGTCTATCCATCGCCTTTCATATCTATCTATCTGTATTATTGTAATATTGTTTTCTGAAACTTCTGCAATACAATGCATTACAAGCCTTCCTTGTCAGTCATTCAGTTATTCTCCAACCCACTATATCCTAACACAGGGTCATGCGTTCCTTGTACAAGAGATAATATAAAAAGTAAAGGCAACATGCTCTTTCATACTGGTAATGTGGGCAGATAAACATAACAGTTATAATCACTTCTCCACATAGATATTTCCTTATGACGTTGCGGGTCAACTCCACACTTCCAGTTGCTCTAGGGAGCCCGTTGAACCTGCTACCGTTGACAACATACCCGAGAGATGAGCCAGCGGATGAGGACACTCACACACAAAGTAAGGGGTTGGGGCAAATGTGTTCCAGTGCTTTTAATAAAAACCACCAAAAGTCAAAACAGTGCTCCAAACGTGCAGTGTGCCAACAGTTCATAAATAAATAATCCATAAAACAAGGTTGAAAGTCAAGGTTAAAATGCTATAAATATCCATTAAAACTGGAGGTTAAAACCAGAGACAGCCCACTGATCCTTAAAACTTACATCTCTAAAAGCCGACGTCTCCCCGACTAACCTCACACGGGATCTAGCAATTGAAGAGACGCCCAACCGACAGGTGTAGTCAACCATCCTATTTAGGCTTCATTCCCTGCTACCCTTCCATCAGCTTGCGCAGGTCAGCCTGTTGAGCCACACACGCCTCTCCCGCTGGTCACACTCGACCCTTGTGGGAGACACACCGTCAATCGGGCCGCTCTTGCTCCCTGGCATTCATTCTACAGGAGCACCCCTTCCTTGACCCTCAGGCTGCTTGCCATGTGGCTTCACTCCTGACCACCTGCCTCCATTTTATCCTGCATGAGCTCTACATCTTTCTCTCTCTCTCCTCTCTTTACATTTTTTCTTTCCATTCCTTTTAACCTCCAACCTTTCTTTCTCCACTCGTTGGATCTCTCTCTTGCTCACTGGCCAGTCTATTTTCTTGTTCTGCTTCTCCTGAGCTTGTTTGTTTTTTTTCCTCCCCTTTCTTGTGACAGCTGTCCTTTATAGGCCTTCTTGCTGCTCGCACAGCAGGAAGCCGATAAATCAACTGAGAAAGACCACACCCAATTACTCCACCAACCTCCCGCAGCTGTGTGACCGCTCACACCCACAGAAATCGAGCTGGGCAATTAATTATATATTTAAAAATCGACCGCCTTTTTGTGAGCAACGGTCCCGCTATACCACATCCCTGCACTTTTTGTATCGTTCCAGTGAATTCTTCAGTCATTGGGAGAAGACGTATTTTTCGGCTGCTTCCGAATCCAAGTTTGCACCACTTCCTTAGCCTCCTCATCGGAGGTGAATGTGCGAACCTCGTAGAGCCTCTTTAAGCGAATCGAAGATGTGACAGTCGCTTGATGCTTGATCAGGGTCCGTGAAGGAGATGTGGAAGATGTTCAGACCTCAGGTGTTGCATTGCCTCTACTGTTGTAGCCGCTACATGGGAACATGAGTTGTAATGGAGAAGCAAATCTGTTTTTGACAGCATTCGTCTTCTTTTGCAGATTTAACACCCTCTGCCCAATGAACTCTCACTAGGGCGTGTTGTCCAACAATGGTGCAGTGGAGTGTCGACATTCATTGGACTTTGATTTAAACTCGACTAATGGTAGAGCGCTGTGCTGTGCATGTTCAAACTACCCATAAGCCCTTGTGAACGTGTTGTATTGCATTAGCTTCTATACTGTTAATTTTACCTCGTATTATTCAAATTGCCTTTACTTTTTGATTTACCCTCATATTTTAATAGCGGCATCAATGTTATAAACTTGAAATTGACCTTCATGGTGACACAGAGGCAGATAATGACAGAAATTCGTTATCAAATAAAGTTGACGTTTGCAGGAACCTGCGTTTATTCTGGCTGCATTGAGTGCAGGGTAGGCTCGTCTTTGGATGGGACACCAATCCCTTGCAGGCAAAAAGAAATTATAGGAAGTTAATTTATGCATAACATTTCATAATTTACACATCTAAAGAAAAATAACTTCATTATTTATTAATTTCCATATTAATTTTCGTTAGGGAGCAATTCAAAAGGTACTACGTAAAATAAAGATTGATCGACTACACAGTAACTTGGAGCTGCTAATTAGGCGAAGTCACAGTATTAATTGGCTGTCTTTTCAACACTGCAGCTGACACATTTATTGATCTATTGTTCCTAAAAAGGTGCTTTTTATATCAATTAATCAGGAATGAATCCACTTTTAAGTAAAAGAGACACGGTTTCCCTGCTTGCATATATAAATCCTACAAGAAAAATAAATGAATGTATAGAAAATTAAGGGACGGAATTGTAAGCAAAATTAATGATACTCGTATGATGTTTTTGCTGTGCTAAGGATGTTAAATTGAAATCAGTTAATTATGGCACCAATTCTTTTTAAGCAAATGCAAAGTCTGTTAACTCTTATGCACCAACTGTTTTAAAAATTGTAAAATTGGCCCCTTGTTGTTCTGATGCGCACTTTTATTCATTTCTGCAACTCTGGATGTATGTTTTATTAGTGCTGAGCAGCGATTCAAATTTTTAATCGCAATTAATCGCAGACAATCACAACAATCACATTGTTATGCGCAACATTCACTAATTTCACTATTTGGTTTGCAAACACTTTAAACAAATAAGGTGCTTTTTAACAGCAGTATTCCCTTCACATAGTAGGAGTTCAAATATTTCTTGTCAATCTCAATTTAAGCATCAATGTAATCAAATAAAATATTAAAACCAAAGCTATTTGCCACTGCCAGGGCATTAACGTTTTATCTAGTTTGTTACAGATAAACGAGTTCCCCTGAGAGTCCAGAGCCACGATCACAACATTATAGCAGGCACCTTACGAGCAACAGCAAGTTAACATTTCGAAATCTGTTTTCTTTTTTATCTGATCAGATACTAGAGGAGACATTTTCTTTTATCAGGGAGCAGCATAAACAGTCGTATGTTCAGTGGCAACTCTTTGAAGGCTAATATGTTTTCCAAAAAACTCAGTTTTCTGAAAAGCGCACAAAGCAATGGTTTCACACCTAAATCAACATAAAACATCTGCTGCTGCCTGTCGTGCCTGCCTATATGCAGTTTGTGGCAGCAGCGGCTCGACGCCCAGCAGGAATGCACGGTGGGATGGCTGCCTGGCTGTCTTTGTGAGACGGGTGCACGCGAGTGGCAGCTGCAGTCTGTCCTCCCAGGCGAACGTTGCCATAGGTGCATCAGCTACACGAACGTGTTCAGCACCACAATCAGCTGGGGGCCGATCACCTGATGCCGGTACCTCACTTTCATTTTTGATCTACATCTCCAGATCACTTGCATCAAAATCGGAGTCCGACAAATCAGAGTCCGATTCAGCGATGATACGAAAAAAGTCATCCACGGATTATTTTGCTTTGAGCATTCACTTTGGTATCTCTCCACAGGCCATTTTAGAAGCTCTTCGCTACTCATGCACATGCAGGGAATTGAGGTCAAATCAACAAAGCTAACTTTCCTTCTAGCAAAAGCGTATCAAAAACTGCTGTAACAAGAAGATCACTGATCTCTATCGATCGCTAGCGAGACTGAGGCTTTCAAAATAATAATAACAAAAACTGAGTTAACGCGCAATAAAATAATTGTCGGCGTTAATGAATTAATGCATTAACACGATAATAACACGTTAACTTGCCCAGCCCTAGTTTTTATATAACTATAGTAACCAGTAGGGGGAGCCACCAAACACCAAACCCCCCCAGACACCAATACACCCTACACAGTCCTGGGTTCAAATAAAGCTTAAACACAGTACCTTCACATGTTAGCAAAATCAAAATATCACAACCAAAAATTATATATTGCTTTTTCCCCTCTCAAGTGTCTCTGTATATATATACAGTAGGTGCAGGCCCACTGACTACTCGATAGACAAGCGTCAAGGAATCAAATCTTTTGCCTTAGATAATAAGTGAATTGCTCTCGTCTGATAACAGGGATGTAGGTGGGAGTATGATGTGGTCAGATATGCCCAGTTGTGCCACAGGTTTACATCTAAAGGCAATCACATCTGGATAGAGCAGGTCCGGCTTGTTGTGTCCACAAATGAAACTTGCTGATAAGAATTTCCCCTGGTTGACGTCACCAGCATTCTAGGGTCAGAATTATTCATCATTAGAGTGTTGATAACAAAGTGAATCATTTCTGTTGCCGGAATCAATAAACATTAACAAGAATGATGTAACTTATCTCCCTAGGCAGCAATGTGGATGAATTCAGTCAGTACTTCATTGTCTGTATTACATGATTTAGTTCTAATTGTCATGTGCTCACTTTTTTACGATTGCTTATTCACATAGCTGTCCATTCCTTCTCCAGCCTTGCCCACTCCATTTGATTGTATTGGCTAGACCCGTCCAGCATTAAAATAGCGACTGAAATAATAAGTTTAAGGTGCATCTCCACAGTACCCAAAGTGTCACAGCACCTGAATGCACTGTGAATCACCTTGAAATGTGACAGTTTTACCAACTAATTTCAAAATTATATAATATTCTTCATTAAATGGGGGGCATGTCAAATCTGAAACCTCTCCAGCTTACTTTTATTCTTACTCCAGATTGTGGAAGAAGTTAAATTGGAAATATATTAAAGAAGGAAATCTTGTCCCCAATTAACTCTTTTAGGGCGGACTTTTGTCGACAGGAGGGGTTGAGGGCGCATGTCGACTAAAGTCGACATCCAGGGATAGAGGGCGATAATCAGCGGTTAATGGCGACAAATCTCACTGTCACGTCACAGGCATTCCCTCTGTGCTTGGAGGAATGCTAGACTCGTTGACTCCCCAACTAATCCTAGCGTGTGCGTGAGTTGCGAAATGTAAACAATGGCAAGATGGCATCGACATGTGACAAGGGAGCGAAGTGAGTGCAGAAAAGAAAACACTCGGCAGACAATGTTTTGCGCATTATCGCAGAGTCGGACTCTGTTTTTTCAGAATCGGATTTTATTGACGGTGATCAGGAGATCGAGCAAGAGAGTGAGAAGCCGTGGTGTTTGATCAGCCGATGCCGCGCCAGCATTTCTGCTGCCAGTTGAGCGCCTTCGTGCAGCCGATGCATCTACGGCAAGGTTCGCGTGGGATAAATACACAGACATTGATCCGTTGAGAGCCGATCTGGCTGCTGGACTTCACAAGACGGCATGGCTTGTTGTTGGACACGACAGATCACCAGCTGCTGTACTTCAGGCTGCTCTCTCCTGATGCTGCTCTTAAACAGGAGAAATTTTTTGAATCGCGGGCTGCGTTTGCATCGCATTCTCGTTTTTCAAAGTGTAAACCCACAACAAAAGACGAGATGAAGCGTGCTGTGGTATTACAAATAGAGATGGGACAGAACTGGTGATATAACTTCAGGGAGCATTGGTCCAAACGTGCTTTGTCCCCTGGTGGTTTGGACAGGTTATGCAGCATGGTGATAGGCACGTGCTGCTGCAAAGTTTTATTCACTTCTGTAATAAACAGAAGCAAATCCCATGGGGTGAGCCAGGCTATAATGCCATGCATGAAGTTCATAAAGTTTCAGAAGATGAAAAGAGGTGACAATACGGTTTTCATGCGGGCAGAAAACTTGGTGGCAGTGGAATGGCACGATGGCAAAAGGGTGACTTGTCTCTCTACAGTACACACTAACAATATATGTGAGAAAGTGCAGCAACAGACAATTGAAAGTAGACACCAAAGCAACACGTATTGTAAGCAGTGCAATGTGGCAATGACTGAAATTGGCTGCTTTGAGCGAGATCAGACTTTGCAGGACTTTGCTGTGTAAAATATATGTGATATGTATGTGAAATCATAGAGTATGCAGGCTCATACAACATGCAAGACAGTAATATTTGTCAAAAGTAAATATTTTTTGTTGAATTGATATGTTAAACAATTGCTTTGTGTTCTTTTTTAAAAAATGTTAGTTTTTAGAAAAATATTCAGCCCTGGGAGATAAGAAACAGTAAAAAAATTTGCCCTAAAAGAGTTAAGGTATCTTTGAGTCAGGATCCAGGCAGGAGGAAACTTGTTCATTTTGTCCTTTATTTCTCTTCAGCAAATGCTTGATGAGGGACCATCCTGTTACAGCAATCTACTAACAGACAGTGCCCGGGGTAGAGGTCATCAGCAAATGGGCACACAGCAGAGAAGGAGAGTCATTCTTATATATAACTGAATTTGCATAACAGTGCTGAATTAATGTCTACTCTGATTGGTTCACTGGCTTGCGTGCACTCTGACTGGTTCAATGGCTTATATACCCAAATAAACATAACCAAATTAAAGTCTCATTTCTACTACATTCTTCTCTTTAACTCTTTCAGGGCTTAAATACACTTTTCTAAAAAAGCACACAAAGTAATGGTTTCACACAGTAATCAACATAAAATGTCTGTTGCTGCATGCTGTGGCTACCAGTTCACCAGGAACATGTGGTAGGCTGGGGTGATGTGGCAGGGGGGCGAGGCTGGCAGCGGCAGTCATGGTCGCAATGCATTGCAATCTAGTTTGTACCTCTTGTCGTTGAAAGTGGCAGTCCTCCCTGATGAACATTGCCACAGGCACATCAGCTACATGAATCTGTTCAGCACCACAATCAGCTGGGGACCAATCAGCTGCACAATCAGTTGGGGACCAATCAGCTGATGCTGGTACCTTACATTTTTTTTCTATCACTGATCTGATCTTTCTACTTTAACACATGCAAAACATTCAAAGTACAAAGTCGGAAAAGTAGAAAGTATAATAATGACACAAATAATAATAATGAATAATAAAAAGAAGAAGAAGAAAAATAATGCTAATACTGTATATACTGTCAAAATGTGTCATTTGTGTGGTATAACTTGAAGCACGGTAATATACACAATCCAGCGTCACAGTCGGGACAATAGTAATGAGATTCCTTGCCGATTTTCTTTCCAGACCAATCAGCTTTTGAACAGGACACTGCACATGTGCGATTGACACGAGCATCACGTTCGGATTTCAGTATCACTTTCGATTTCACTGTCCATTTCAATGTCACTGCCTGAAGACAGATTTACTTCGTCATCATTACTCAATTCACTGTCAAGAGTGTGCAACACCTGGGCTGCTGAAAAACAGTTCATATGAGATGCTATTATGAGGTTAGGAGAAGATTTGTCTGCACCGTTGCCCGGCTAACACTCGGGCCTGATGCTTACACAAGACATGCCTGTACCGTTGCATAAGTAACGTTTTGGACTAACGCTGTTAGCACTTTTACAGCCCGAGTAATCCTCGGGTCTAATGGTTTCACGAGACGCGTCTATACAGTTGCCACAGAGAAGCGTAGGACTAACGCTTTTAACTCTGTTTTGACAGCCAGAGTGACGCTCGGGTCTAACTTTAAGGAAGTTAAACCACCAAAGGCATTTTATCTGATTACCCAACCATTGCATTAGTCTCTTCATGCTATTTCTAAGACAAATGATATATATTTCTTTTTAATGTGTACTGGATTCAAAACCTGTGGTGGGTTGGCACCCTGCCCAGGATTGGTCCCTGCCTTGTGACCTGTGTTGGCTGGGATTGGCTCCAGCAGAACCCCGTGACCCTGTGTTAGGATTCAGCGGGTTGGATAATGGATGGATGGATGGATGGATTCAAAACACTTCATTCCCTTTATTGTTTCTTAGTGCCCTTTCTATCCTCTATCCATCCTTTATCCTTAAGATCGCAGCTATACCAGCTGAGTACCGGAATATTTAATATACCCCTCTTTATGTTCCTCCGTCTCTCTTACACTTGCAGATATTATAGATGTAAAGTAGCCTTCAGATCCGCAATGAGGGATCCCCCTACAATCCTTTCAGTGCTGTTGGCTCCCCTCGACGTGAACTGCATAAAAGTTAGAAAATGGATGGAAATGCAACCATGCATATCGTGCTGAGCTCCGCCTTACGACCTCTAACATACCGCAGTGCAAATGAACTCAATAGCAATAAAGAAAACTGCTGATGCAGTCTTATGTGAGTAACAAACTAAAAAAAAAGAAAATCAGATCAGTGAAAGATAAGTTTAAAAAATAAAAAGAAGAAGAAACATTTGCTAAATTATCTGACAGAAATTATTGCAAATTATTCATGGTGTAAGACCTTCACACATACATTGTTGGCTTTGACTTGAGTAACTTAATTAAGAAAGCTTTTATTAATTAGCCGTCTGTCAGTGAAGCAACTTAATAGATGGCCCAGCAAGAAACCACATATGTTGTCAATAAATTCACTCAATATTCAAAACAAAAAAAACAAATAAACTTGGCGAGTTTATGAGATGCACCTGCTCATTAATGCAAATAGCCTGCTCCTCCAAACAGCCAATCATGTGACTGCAATTCATTATATACAACATGCAGACATGATGCAGACGTTGAGTTCTTATTGACCAAACATTAGGTTGCGCAGAGTCATGACCCGAGTGACTTTGTTGGTTGGTATCTTTGCCAGCACCTCTGACGCAGCTGCCCTACTGGGATATTCACAAATGCCGCAGTCTTTAGAGTTTACAGAGAATGGTGTCATGTGGGAAATAAAACTAAAACCAAACAGTGAGCAGCAGTCTGCAACCAAACATTGTCATCTTGTCAGAGGCCACCAAGCAAGTGGCAATGTTGGAGCTGAGAGTCACTTGGGAAGAAAGTCTGGATGAGATCTCTGAGATGAAGCTCACTAAATTTACAGGCCTAGTCAGGCAATATCATCAGGAGAGACATGGAGCCAGGAGCCTCCTGGTGGAGGTTGGACTCAGGGGCTTTGCTGTATACTCCCTAATTAAGGCTTTCTGTTTCCTGGGGATAGTAGAAGTTTGGAAGAGGAGAGCCATTTGCAAGAATACCAAAGGAGCAGAAAGAGCCTCCTGATGGTTATGGCTCACAAGAGGGAACAGTAGGGGTCTAAGTAGATAGCAGGTCAAGTGAAGATAAGTTGGGGTGTGATCAGCCCCAGATGATGATGATGTGTGACGTTGAAAGACCCGATCATTCCAGGAACGTCACTGATGATGTGTCCAGTGACAATCAGTAGATGTATTTAAATGCTATCTGTGAAAACATCTTCTTATATAATACGCTACCATGGCTGTCCGTTTGTCTGTCCAGGATTTTAAATCACCTGTAGCTCACAAACTGTTTGACCTATTGACCTGAAATTTGGTACACATATACTATGTAACCTCTACGGTCCGCTTTCTGGGTGATGATTTTTATTACTCTTTTTATTTTTATTTTATTTTATTGTAGAATCAACTCTTGGCAGCGCGCAGCAGGGCGGCCGTGCGGCGAAGTATATGGCCACTGTTCTCATTCCTACCGCCTTTGCCGTCACTTCCTCTGCCTCTTCATAGCTTAAATCATTCTTGAGGCAGATTGAACACTTAAGTGCCATCTTAAGTGAAAAATGAAGGAAAACGTAAAAAGTAATTGACTTAATTAGTTTTAACATGAAAAGATGCTGGCAGAAGAAGAGAAGAACCGGGCTGCTAGAGTGGAGAAAACAAGAGCTGCTCAGGAAGCAGAAAGCGCATCAACCTCTGAACAAATGAATGCTAAACGTACAGAGAAGGAGGATGAAAACTATAAGTCAAGTGTATTCACTGCACGTTATCATGCAGTCCACAGTTACTGGTCTTCTAAATAAGAAACGTCTGAGAAGAATGGCCAGATCTGATTATGCCAACTGCAAGGCCTTAAATAACAACTTCTTACAAGGTTGATTTATGGAAAGTTATCTCTGAATACATAATCCATGGGACCTTGACGCAGATGGGCTTCAGCAACAGAAGAAAATGGTGGCGTCCACTCCTTTAAGATACGAAATGGAAGATGATCAGAAACATTAATGTCTGGTGAGATGAATCTTCGACTGCAAATTGCACAGGATGAGGTCAGAAGTTGGGTTTGCCTTCTGTCAACAGAACAGACTGGAGCTGTTAATGCAATGGACAATGGCATGTTCTCTAGACAGACATTAGATAGATAGATAGATAGATAGATAGATAGATAGATAGATAGATAGATAGATAGATAGATAGATAGATAGATAGATAGATAGATAGCATCCAGAAAGTATTCACAGAGCATCACTTTTTCCACATTTTATGTTACAGCCTTATTCCAAAATGGATTACATTCAACTGAGAAATCCCATGTACATAAGTATTCACAGCCTTTGCTCAATACTTTGTTGATGCCCCTTTGGCAGCAATTACAGCCTCAAGTCTTTTTGAATATGATGCCACAAGCTTGGCACACCTATCCTTGGCCAGTTTCGTCCATTCCTCTTTGCAGCACCTCTCAAGCTCCATCAGGTTGGATGGGAAGCGTCGGTGCACAGCCATTTTAAGATCTCTCCAGAGATGTTCAATGGATTCAAGTCTGGGCTCTGGCTGGGCCCCTCAAGGACATTCACAGAGTTGTCCTAAAGCCACTCCTTTGATATCTTGGCTGTGTGCTTAGGGTTGTTGTCCTGCTGAAAGATGAACCGTCGCCCCAGCCTGAGGTCAAGAGCTCTGGAGCAGGTTTTCATCCAGGATGTCTCTGTACATTGCTGCAGTCATCTTTCGCTTTATCCTGACTAGTCTCCCAGTTCCTGCCTCTGAAAAACATCCCCACAGCATGATGCTGCCACCACCATGCTTCACTGCAGGGATGGTATTGGCCTGGTGTTGAGCGGTGCCTGGTTTCCTCCAAGCGTGACGCCTGCCATTCACACCAAAGAGTTCAATCTTTGTCTCATCAGATCAGAGAATTTTGTTTCTCATGGTGTGAGAATCCTTCAGGTGCCTCTTGGCAAACTCCAGGCGGGCTGCCATGTGCCTTTTACTAAGGAGCGGCTTCCGTCTGGCCACTCTACCATACAGGCCTGATTGGTGGATTGCTGCAGAGATGGTTGTACTTCTGGAAGGTTCTCCTCTCTCCACAGAGGACTTCTGGAGCTCTGACAAAGTGACCATCGGGTTCTTGGTCACCTCCCTGACTAAGGCCCTTCTCCCCCGATTGCTCAGTTTCGATTGCCGGCCAGCTCTAGGGAGAGACCTATTGGTTTTGAACTTCTTCCACTTACAGATGATGAAGGCCACTGTGCTCATTGGGACCTTCAAAGCAGCAGAATTTTTTCTGTAACCTTCCCCAGATTTGTGCCTCGAGACAATCCTGTCTCGGAGGTCTACAGACAATTCCTTTGACTTCATGCTTGGTTTGTGCTCTGACATGAACTGTCAACTGTGGGACCTTCTATAGACAGGTGTGTGCCTTTCCAAATCATGTCCAATCAACTGAATTTACCACAGGTGGACTCCAATTAAGCAGCAGAAACATCTCAAGGATGATCAGGGGAAACAGGATGCACCTGAACTCAATTTGGAGCTTCATGGCAAAGGCTGTGAATACTTATGACATGAAACATACCTAACTTTTGTAAGTACACTGTTAGGAATGAGCACGTGAAATTTCAGCTTCCCACCAATATGGAAAGTGGGAGAATTAGTGAGGAGTCAGTGAGGGCTTTGCCTTTTATATGTATAGATAAGGAGCCATTAAAAACAGCAAATGTTGCTGTTCAAGACTGAAATAAGCAATTAAGGCTGGGGAACCTTAACATACTGTATGAGGCCACTAAAGTGAAGCATCAAAATGTTACTTGAGCAGTAATAACTTCATCAGCAATAATTGACTTCTCATTAAGAAACTGGGTTGGAACAAAAACCTGTAGCCACTGCCACCCTCCAGGACCGGCACTGCCCACCCCTGATACTGACAGACAACTGCTGCCTAATGTAATCCCTCAATGAGACAATAATTTGCCCAATAATAATTCTAATTCATTTTTCTGTATCCATAATCTAATTGTCATTTAAGCAGCATTTCAAAAGAAAAGAGTTGGCTGCTATGCACAAAACACAGAACTGCAAGAGAAGCGTTAAGAACAGGGCAAGCGGATTGCTTAGCGTTTCCTGTCACTGGCTGACAAAGCAGGTGGCATCTCCTTAATATAATTACATTTTGTTGCAGTTTGTTCAAATTGGATGGGTTTACTTCTTTAATCTCCTTGGATGTTGTTTGGTTTCTGCTGTGCTCACCTGCAAGAAGCTGCTGACTTGCTGGTCTCCTGAATGTTAATAAGATGAGCTGCATGGCCATTGATTTCACCTGCCATTCTGTCACAAGGTGACTGTAATCACAGCCAACGCTTTCACTTGGCGTGCTACTCAGTATGCCAGAAGAAGAGCTGAAGAACAACGGCTAGCAAAAGTGAGAACACTCGTCAAGAATAGTGGACTGTGTGACTTTCCTTACTGCTGTCAAATCACACCATTAAAATAATCAAAATATCTGGCAAACTTAAGTGTCTGTTTTTATATTGATGCAGAAAACAAAGAGAAATGAAATTGTTCTTCCAGAATGGCTACCTACCGTGAAACAAACACATTAATTATTTTTTTATTTATTAAAAGCAAGTAACATTCCATACAAGCCAGTCAAACTTAACAAAACTAAATTCACATCAACCCCCACCCATACCAATGTTGTTAATTATTAATAATAAAATTTAATTGTTTATTGATTCTTGTGTTTAAACATTAATGTAACCTTTTATAATATTTTGGAGCATTAATGATCTAATATTTTGCAAAAATACCATATTAAACTGGTTTGCCCAGTTGATGTCCCAATATTTATTTGTGGATATTTGTGGTCTGTCCACCCTGTCACACAATACTTGTAATCTGTGGTTGGGCGATGGAAGGACGGGCTGGAAACAGTCAAAATTTTCGGACTCCATCTGGGTCGTCCCTTTTAATCGTCGCGAGATGAAACAAACAAAAATAAAAAGTAACGAAAAAAAATGCGCCAATGCGCTATTCCCAATTAAGGATTCCTTTTGTTAGGGTTGTGTTGAGTCATTTTTTTTTTTGTTTTGGATCCAAGTATGTAGTACTAAGATGTACCCATGTTAGCCATTATGAATGTAGTGAGAAGTCAAGCAAAATGACACTTTTTATTGGCTAACTAAAAAAATTACAATATACAAACTTTCGAGGCAACTCAGGCCCCTTCTTCAGGCAAGATGTTTTACAGAAACTGGAGTTCCCTGTGTTTATATACACACTACGACAAGTAACCATCCATACATCCATCCATTATCCAACCTGCTATATCCTAACTACAGGGTCACGAGGGTCTACTGGAGCCAATCCCAGCCAACACAGGGCGCAAGGCAGGAAACAAACCCCAGGCAGGACGCCAGCCCACCACAGAGGACAAGTAACAACATTGGTAAATCTTTAGGTGACACATCTTAAATGTAAAAAATGAATATACTTCTTCAGGCTAAGATTCATTTAACAAGAGAGAAGAACAATGTATGGTCAAAATCTTTATCCAAAAGAGGTCTATTCATTTTTTTACATTTAAGATTAAACCACTTAAAGATTTACCAATGTTATTACTTGTCCTAGTGTGTATATAAACACAGGGAACTCCAGTTCTGCTTGAAGAAGAGATCCAAGTATGAAAATTCTATTTTGACTTTCACCTCATTTCAAAGACCATTCAGAAACACTGTACTTTTGCATTCCTCATTTAACTAGCTACTTTTTTCTTTTAAATAATCAGTAGAATACATTTCAATAAAATATACTTCTTAGAACAGTTATTCCAAGAATTTGCTACGTGCTTGCAAATATCTACTCTCTATATATAAACTCCTAAGTCTAAATGATTTTATGTCACTTTTTGTGTCACGCTTTAAATCGGGCTTATTTTAAAACCTACTGTACATATGTACATACTCTTTCCAGAATTTATCAAACTTTAATGCAATGGTTCTCAACCTGTGGGGGACCCCCCTAGAGGGGCGCGAAGTAACAAAAAGGGTGGCGTGAAGATGTTGTGAACTGGGACCCAGACACAGGCAGACGGACAACATAGTTCCACCACACACCGTTTATTTGCAGAGAATATTTACAAATTGTGCTCACGTGCACCCCCAGTGCCTCTCGCACCGTTCCCGCAACTGTCCAGGCCACACAAGTCCTATGCCTTTCTCCTGGCCGACTCTCCAGTTATGTCCTCTTCCACCCGACATCCACTCTCGAATGAATGGAGACGGCCCTTTAAACAGTTCCGGCATTCCTCCTCTGGCCACGCTCCAGCGTGGCGGAAGTGCCGGCTGTCCTCCCGGCAGCTCTCTGGGTGCCGTGCTAAATCTTCCCCCCAGCACTTTCTGGTGTGGCGGAAGTGCTGGGGTAACATCCCAAGGCATTGGGGTGCCTCCTGGCGGTGACCACGGGCCCCTACAGGGTGTAGCTTCCATGCCCTGTACCCGTGGCCCCCAGGGCAACCAGGAAGGCGGCTCCCACGTGATCCAGGGTGGGCTCTGACCCTCTTCCGGTCCCTCACGGCGTCCCGGCCGGGTCGTTGCCCCTGGCATCCCTAACAATGTAAAAAAAAAAAGAAAACAAGAATCAAAAATATGAAAAATACATCTATTGAAACCAAAACAAATTAACTTAAACTACATTCTGATGCTAGAAAAATAAATATAGAGTTATGTAAATGTTGATAAAAGTTAAGTATGTATAATAAAATATGCATCTATGATAAATCATTAATTAAAAAAGAATAAATTGGCATTAGTGGGCTCCTTTCATAAAAACGTTAGGGGCGCGATTAAAACTTGGGTTGCAAATACTTAAAGTTTGAGAAATGCTGTTTTAATGTGATGTTGTTAGATTTTCAGATTCTTATTCCGTTTTTAAATTATAAACTAAAATCTCAAGAACTCACGTGAGACGAGACTTTGTGCCAAAAGATTTAAACACACCCGGGGCTGGAAATAAAAGACAAAGAGTAGGACAGCTGCTGTATAGGCTTTTAAATGTTTGAAGCGCCATGCGAGATGCAGATCACGTGGCACAGACAGCAGCAGCAAGCTAGCAGCTAATCAAGCAAAGAGGAGGTAAAAATAACTGTATTTGTTTCCCATTGTATCACCATTTAAGAAGGGGTTTTGGTAGAGCGACCACGTCTCCTTTGGGTGTGTTCAGCCCCCCTCTTCACAACATGAGTGGCAGAGACGCAAAGTGGCTGGCGCATAGCACAGGCAAAGGGGGGTTGGCAAGCAAAGCAAGCAGGGGGTAATCTCCCTAGTTTTATTATAATTAATCTTTCATGCTGTAAAATTAAATCTGGTACTAAAAATCTTTGTTTTATTTTAAATAAATTAGTGTAATACTAGTAAAAGTTGGACAGATAAAGTGGAATACCCCCCATTAGGGAAATCCAAATTCTTGCATTAAGATTCATGAATTAATTTATAAAAAAAAAAAAAATCACAGCTTTCACTACGCTTGTTTACTTGCCAACCCATGAAATGTCTAATATCCCTGGAGACAGATTTTCCATTTCCCAATTCTTTCCAGAACCAGCGGCAGCTGCACCTACATAAATGGCAAGCCTGCAGGGTACCAACCAGAATTCCATCTAGTGTGGCAGACGGTCCTTTTAAGAATAGTGAGCCACCTAATAGAGTCCATCATGGCCCCTGTCTCTGGTGCTACATTGGTGTTAGCAGTGGGATGAAAAGAAGTCCTGTGGACCTTCTTGGGTTTTCTAAGCAGTTGCTGGAGGTTCTTGAGGCTGAGATCCAGGATCTGTAGCATCAATTGAGAGGAAAAACTACTACATCTGCAGCTTAATTCTGCTAAATTCATAAGCTACTGTATGAAGTCAGATTATTTAATTGCCTCCCCCAATAAATTTTGTTAGGGCTGTGTTGAGTTGTTTTTTTCTGTTTTGGATCCAAGTATGAAAATTCGATTTTGACTTTCACCTCATTTCAAAAATCATTCAGAAACACTGTACTTTTACATTCCTCATTTAGGAAGAATACATTTTAATAAAATGTACTTCTTAGAACAATTATTCCAGGAATTTGCTATGTGCTTGCAAATATACTATTATAATTAATCTTTCTTGCTGTAAAATTAAATCTGGTATTAAAATGCTTTGTTTTATTTGAAATAAATTAGCGTAATACTAGTAAAGGTTGGACTTAGATAAAGTGGAATATCCCCCATTAGGGAAATCAAAATTCTTGCATAATGATTCATGAATTAATTTATTAAAAAAAAAAATCAAAATCAAAGCTTTCGCTGCACTTGTTTACTCGCCTAGCCATGAAATGTCTGATATCCCTGGATACAGACTCATTACTCAGTTTGGAGAAACGGTTGCAGCGGTTACAACCTTCACCTCCACAAATGGAGCACCTTGGTAGGCCGTGATGGCCACATACTGTAGGGTTGTAGATTATGGATACACATGGGCCTTTAAAAGCAAAAGAGCAATTGAGCAGGTTTTGAAAGCCCACCATAAACTAAATAAACTTTGTCTTTCCCCCAGTTAACAGAGAGGGAGTCTCTTTTTGTTAGAAAATTCATTGTAAACAAGATAATTACATGGCGTACTACTTCAGTTAGCATATAGGGGCCTCCACTGCTTACATGTGCATTTATTTGCTTAGCAGTTTTTAATGTACCTGCACCAGCTGATCAGTCTC
Organism: Polypterus senegalus; assembly: GCF_016835505.1. Taxonomy (NCBI): domain Eukaryota; kingdom Metazoa; phylum Chordata; class Cladistia; order Polypteriformes; family Polypteridae; genus Polypterus; species Polypterus senegalus. The sequence goes on along the minus strand of NC_053160.1, from coordinate 177,972,960 downwards.
CAGCTGATCGTAGTACTGAACACACTCGTGTACCTGATGCACCTACAGCAACATTCACCTAGGATGACTACACAGACAGTTATCAAACTCCAACTTTGATGCACATGATCTGAAAATCAAAAACAAAAGGCAGGTACCTGCACCAGCTGATCAGTCTCCAGCTGATCGTAGTACTGAACACACTCGTGTAGCTGACGCGCCTGCAGCAACGTTCGCCATGCGAGGACTACACACACACTTGGCAAACTCCAACTTTGATGCAAAATGTCTGAAAATCAAAAGCAAAAGGCAGGTACCTCTATCAGCTGATCGGTCCCCAGCTGATCGTAGTGCTGAACACACTCATGTAGCTGACGCGCCTACATCAGCGTTTGCCCTGGGAGGACTACACAGACACTTATAGAACTCCAACTTTGATGCAAACATTCTGAATAATCAAAAACAAAAGGCAGGTACCTACATCATCTGATTGGACCCCAGCTGATCATAGTGATGAACACGCTCATGTAGCTGACGCACCTACATCAGTATTTGCCTAGGATTATTACACAGACACTCATCGAACTCCAACTTAGATGCAAACAAACTCAATAATCAAAAGCAAAAGGCAGTTACCTGCATCAGCTGATCAGTCTCCAGCTGATCGTAGTACTGAACACACTCATGTAGCTGACGCGCCTACAGCAACGTTCACCTAGGAGGACTAGACAGACACTTATCAAACTCCAACTTTGATGTAAAATGTCTGACAATCAAGAGCAAAATGCAGTTACCTGCATCAGCTGACCAGTCCCCTGCTGATTGTAGTGCTGAACACGCTTCTTTAGCTGAGATGCAAACAAACTCAATAATCAAAAGCAAAAGGCAGTTACCTGCATCAGCTGATTAGTCTCCAGCTGATCGTAGTACTGAACACACTCTTGTAGCTGGCGCCTACAGCAACGTTCACCTAGGAGGACTAGACAGACACTTAACGAACTACAACTTTGATGTAAATGATCTGAAAATTAAAAACAAAAGGCGGGTACCTACATCAGCTGATTGGACCCCAGCTGATCATAGTGATGAACACACTCATGTAGCTGACACGCCTACAGCAGTGTTCGCCTAGGATGACCACACAGACACTTATCAAACTCCAATTTAGATGCAAACAAACAGGATAATCAACAGCAAAAGGCCGTTACCTGCATCAGCTGATCAGTCTCCAGGCGATCATAGTGCTGAACACACTCATGTAGCTGACGTGCCTACAGCAGCGTTCACCTAGGAGGACTACACAGACACTTATCGAACTCCAACTTTAATGCAAAATGTCTGAAAATCAAAAGCAAAAGGCAGGTACCTCTATCAGCTGATCGGTCCCCAGCTGATCGTAGTGCTGAACACACTCATTTAGCTGACGCGCCTACATCAGCGTTTGCCCTGGGAGGGCTACACAGACACTTATCGAACTCCAACTTTGATGCAAACATTCTGAATAATCAAAAACAAAAGGCAGGTACCTACATCATCTGATTGGACCCCAGCTGACCATAGTGATGAACACACTCATGTAGCTGACACACCTACATCAGTATTTGCCTAGGATTATTACACAGACACTCATCGAACTCCAACTTAGATGCAAACAAACTCAATAATCAAAAGCAAAAGGCAGTTACCTGCATCAGCTGATCAGTCTCCAGGCGATCATAGTGCTGAACACACTCATGTAGCTGACGTGCCTAACAGCAACGTTCACCTAGGAGGACTACACAGACACTTATCAAACTCCAACTTTAATGCAAAATGTCTGAAACTCAAAATCAAAAGGCAGTTCCCTGCATCAGCTGATCGGTACCCAGCTGATTGTAGTGCTGAACATACTCTTGTAGCTGTCGCGTCTACAGCAACGTTAGGATGACTATGTTGATCCATAGGAGGCAAGCTGGCAACAGGACTTCATTAAACAACACGGTGTACTGGTGGACACTACATACTACCAGCCACATGATTACTGGTTACTTGTTTATTTCCAGAAAGCGCCTTTCACCTTATAAGTGATGAGACAAATGGGTATGTAAAAAGTATGAAATAAGAATGTTAATATAAATACTGCAGAGGCTCAAGGAGCATAAAAGGGACTGACATTTGTCATGAATAAGTATTTTATGTTGATTTATGTGTGAAAACATTGCTTTGTGTGAGTTTTCTGCAAAAATATCCAGACCTTGGACAAAAGGAAAAAAAATTATTAGCCCTAAAAGAGTTAAATTGATTTTTTTCTACGTTTTTAGCTAAATGAAATGAATTTCCACAAGTGCACTAATTCTGTTTATGCAGCACATGAGGTTTATTAGGCATTAAAGTTAACAGATATATTCATTTAAGTAAACACAGATTCTATAGAAAGGAAATACTTGAGTTCGCATCATTGCCTTTTATTGGGAAAACACTTTACTGGCATTTTACACTTGTAGTTTAAAGAGATGTTTTAAATTTATACATAGGTTGTTAAAATCCAAAGCACTAATAAGCAAACACGTGTTAAAGAAGCCGCAGAGTCATTGGCCCCACGTCTTTTCACTCCTCCATTTACATGGAATTGCAGGAGGTCCTGCTTCAGACGTGCTGCAGCTGCAGTTTGCCAAATTTATTGCTGCATCCAGTTGTTCAAATATATTACACAAGATTCACTGTGCATTCATTCTTTTTATTCATCTTTTGATAATATAAACAGGGAACACAATTATTAAACCATTGGATTGGGGTTCCTGTGACCCTTTACTGAAATAAGCTGTTTCAAAATATGGAGGACGGATAAACAGATTGCATTTGATTAAAAAAATAAGCAATTCATGTTGTTTTCAAATGAGAATAAGGTGGACCTGATTTAACTTTACCTGATGTGAGCTTTCATCATTCGGGTTATCATCTGATCAAACTGAAGGTAAGAGCACTGGTCAGGGAGGTGACCAAGAACCAAGTGCTGACTCTTAACAAAGCTTTTGAAATCCTTTGCTGAGATAAGAGAACCTCTCAGCAGCACTCCATCCATTAGGAGTTTATGGTAGAGACGGAAGCCACTCTCGAGTAAATGGCACACAGCATCCCACATGGAGTTTGCTCTTTGGTGAGACCGAAACGGGGCACAACGTCAAGCACTACATCTGGCGAATGCCAAGCACTACTCACCTCCCACCTTTTACCACCCCATGGGTGAAGCATTTGGGGTTGGCAGAACCATCCTATGGGGGCTTCTCAGTGTCAGCAGCAGAGAGACTAATCAGAAATGAGGGAAGAGTGAATGCAGCCAAATACAAATCAAGTCAAGTCAAGTAACATTACTGTCATACCATCATTACACATTATTACAGTACACAGAGTGGCACAAAGAAAAAAAAATTCCAAAAGACTGCAGTGCAAAGAGGTCCTTGAGGAAAACCTGCTCCGGAGTGCATGAGGCCACAGTCTGGCAATGGCAATGAAAAGAAATGTAAAGTACAGCCAGGACAGTGCTGGTGTGGCTTCAGGATAAGCAGGCGCTTCCCATCTGATGAAACGGAGCTTGAGAGGGTCTGCCAGCAAGAATGAGGGACTGAATTAAGGGTCCGAGCGTTTATTTAACTGACAAATGTCAGTGTTTGATTTTGAACAGGTCTGCAAACACTTTGTTATTATGGGTTATTGAGTGAGGACTGATGGGCAAAAATGGCAAGTTAGTCCATTTAAAATGAAGTCTACAACACAATAAAACGTTACAGAAAGTGAGGGATCTGAGTATTCACTGTTCATAACAATCTAAAAGGTAAAAACAAAACTTATGGTAACTTTAGAATCCTCAGGCTATTTCTTTCTCAGTCAAGTCTTTATATTTTATTAAAAATAAAAAAGCTCTCATGTTAACATTTAGCCTTCTGTTTTAACAAATTTAGATAGATAGATAGATAGATAGATAATTTAATTTTAAACAAACCTTTATTAACAATTATAACATAATTGCAGTCAAATTAACAGCCAAAATTAAACAACATTTAATAAAGTTTTCCTACTCATACTTTAGTAATAGATAGATAGATAGATAGATAGATAGATAGATAGATAGGGGTGGCACTATATAATAGATAGATAGATAGATAGATAGATAGATAGATAGATAGATAGATAGATAGATAGATAGATAGATAGATATGAAAGGCACTATATAATAGATAGATAGATAGATAGATAGATAGATAGATAGATAGATAGATAGATAGATAGATAGATAGATAGATAGATATGAAAGGCACTATATCATAGATAGATAGATAGATAGATATGAAAGGCACTATATAGTAGATAGATAGATATGAATCACTGTATTATAGATAGATAGATAGATAGATAGATAGATAGATAGATAGATAGATAGATAGATAGATAGATGGGGTGGCACTATATAACAATCTAAAAGGTAAAAACAAAAATTATGGTAACTTTAGAATCCTCAGGCTATTTCTTTCTTAGTCAAGTCTTTATATTTTATTAAAAATAAAAAAGCTCTCATTTTAACATTTAGCCTTCTGTTTTAACAAATTTAGATAGATAGATAGATGGTAGGCACTATATAATAGATAGATAGATAGATAGATAGATAGATAGATAGATAGATAGATAATTTAATTTTAAACAGACCTTTATTAATAATTATAACATAATTGCAGTCAAATTAACAGCCAAAATTAAACAACATTTAATAACAAAGTTTTCCTACTCATACTTTAGTAATAGATAGATAGATAGATAGATAGATAGATAGATAGATAGATAGATAGATAGATAGATAGATAGATAGAAATTTGGCTTTCTTCAGAATCTCTTTAAATAAATGAATAAAGGATGTGATGGATGTTACTTCCCACATTAAAGGAACGCGGTTTCCCCAGGAAGACAAGGCTGCTCTGCCCTTTCTTCTACAGTTCCTGTGTGTTCCAAGAGAAGTCCAACCTGTCATTGTTGTGGACCCCCAAGTACTTGTAGGAGTATATTAAAGTTTAGATAAATGGTTATAGACTATGTATAAGAATGGCTGTCATTCCTAAATAATATTTTTAGTAAACCCCTAGAATTAAAGCTGAAAGTCTATACTTCAATCACATCTTGCATTACTTTATTTCAAATCCATTGTGATGGCTTACAGAGCCAAAATTATGAAAACTGTATTGCTGTCCACATACTTATGAACCTGACTGTACATGAGGAGCTTAATATTTAAAATCACACATCCTATAAAACATGCTATCATAAAAAAATAAATAAATCTACAATATACAACAAGCACAAGTTAATGTAAATAACACAAGGCATTCCCAGCATTACTTAAACCTTTGAGCAATGCAGCAGCATTTTTAGCAAATTAAGATTCCAAAGAAAAAATGAAGATGGACCGTTCTTGTGTAAAACCGAATGACGCGTATTCTATTGTGACTTTGATTAATTGCTTTAGTAAATTAGGACTTTGGATGAGCAATAATTACTTGTATTTAAATGTGTAAATGATAGGAATCTCATCTAATTGGTGCGGATGCCATAGATAGTAACAAGGTATTGCCATTTTTAACACAGTGTATGAATTTGAGTTTTGCTGAATGGCCACTTTAGGCATTATTTTTGATATTCCTCATTTTTTTTTAATAATCACATTATTTCATTATTCAAAAGCCTACTTATGATTAAATTTTTATTGAAATACACAGCACACACTTTAAAGGAGGAACATAAGCCATTCTGACGGGTATCACATTAAAATAAAAGGCAGTGCTTGGTGCCCACTTCATAATACTATAACCCTACTACATCAAAATTAAATGCAGAAACACAAGAGGACCAGCAAGTGAAGGAACAACACAGCATTGACCCTGTTGGAAAGAAGACGGGTCAAGGATTAGGGCTGTGGCCAGGAGCCGGGTGAATCCATGTTTTTAAACCAGCTGTACCGTCCCCGTCCATTTATCAGTAGATGAGTCAGATGCTTCATTGAGCCTCACTGCTGACAACTCCAAATAGCATCAGATTAAAAAAGGAAGACTTCCTGCCAGACAAACAAAAAAGATCAGGAGATTCATAGTGAGAGAGAGGCAAGAGCTATTGTGCCAGCGATTGCCCATAATGCAAATAGCTTCTGCTGAATAATAGATAAAAGTGAGGAAAATTCTAGAAGTAGGAAAATGTAAATCACTTCTCTCTATGATTAAACACAACACACAGATTCCACAAACTGATTTAAGACTTGGCCCGCCATCCCTCCTGGAGTTATTTCTAAAAAAGACCAAAATACACAAAGAAGATACACAGGAAGCAAGTTTAACATATGGCTGACTTGTTTAGGAAAAGTTGGACTAAAGCAATGGTCTCAAACTGCGGTTCTGGAGGGTCGCAGTGGCTGCAGGTTTCCATTCTAACCCTTTTCTTAATTAGTGACCTGTTTATGCTGCTAATTAACTTCTTTTGAATTAATTTTATTTGACTTACACTTGAAGACTCAGACCCCTTAATTCAGGGGTGTCCAACTCCAGTCCTGGTGGGCCGCAGTGGCTGCAGAATTTCATTCTAACCATCTTCTTCATTAGTGAGCCGTTTTTGCTGCTGATTAACTTGTTTTGCCCTTAGTTTTAATTGACGTGACTCAGACCCCTGAGTTGTTTTTCATTTTCCTTAACAATAAAGAGACACAAAACAAGCCGCCAAACGACCAGCTAACCAAAAAACAAAGATAGGTGAAGGTCTCAGTCATGCTGGTCTGCTCAGGTCACCAAAACATCTTGACGGTGGTCTTAGAAAAAACAGAAAATCAACAGTCTGCTGTGGCATAATGAGAGCAGCAACAAATCATGATATTCAATAACAGCTTTAATTAACAGCAAGAATCGGCGTCTCATTTAGAAACTGATTGGAGTGAAATTGACTGGAATTTGATGTTCCAGTTTAGCTGGTCATGTGTCAGCTCGTTTCACATCTCATTTCTGTTTGGCTGCCATTTAATGAAGAAACGAATCAATTCAGAGGACCGAATCCTTAAAAACAGGGCTATGAAAATGGAGGAAAAAGGAGTTAATTAGCAGTGAAAACTGATCACTGATTAGGAAAAGGGTTAGAATGAAAACCTGCAACCACTGCGGCCCTCCAGGACAGGAGTTGGACACCCATGCCTTAATTGTTTCTTTTTCCTTAATTAGCAGCCAAACAATAATAAGATACAAAAAGAGCCAAAACATGACCAGTAAACTGTGTCCATCATACAATATCTGAAAATAAAGAAAGGTGAAGGTCTCAAGAAGTGTAACAGTGCTCTTACGAAAGAGAACATCAACAATTTCAGAATGCCATTGCACAATGAGAGCAGCGACAAGCCATGAAATTAAAGAAAGGACTTAATTAACAACGAGACTCTGCGCCCAATTAAGCAACTGGTTGGAGTGAAATTGGTTGGAGTCTGAGGCCCTGACTTAGTTGGTGTTCTGTTGCTTCACTCACTTTACATTTCATAGGAACGATGAAGAAATTCAGAGGAATTTTAAAAAACAAATCAATTAAAATGAAAGGAAAAGGAGTTAATTAGCAGCAAAAATTGGTCACCCATTAAGAAAATGGTTAGAATGAAAACATGCAGACATTGCAGCCCTCCAGGACCGGAGTTTGAGACCACTGGTGTAGCCTCTGGACCAAAGTCCCCAAAGGAAGCCTACTCATTCATGGGGAGAACACTGATGTGACGAGAGCAGGAGTGTTGCCAAAGTGGTCCTGGGCTGCAACAATACTTACTGCACCACTAGGGCCCTCAGGTTTCAACTTTTGATAGGTCAGTAATACTGTCTGTGTTTCATATTAATACTTCACTCTAATGGCTGGCCAGCTGCATTAGCGCCAATACAGACTTAACATCTAGCACTGCTACAATGGGCTTAGTGCAGAGAAAAGCACAGTCTGATGTGTAACATTTCTGTAATCACATGAGAGGCCAATGGACTAACGAGTATTTGCCGATGCCTCAGGAATCATCAAAAGTGGCATGCATCAAGAAAAATTTGGAACCAGGTGATATTATTTTATAGTAGATGAAGCAATATTTGACAGTTCTTTGTTAATGGATTCAAGAGCATAAGAGGAGACATGTTTGAAGTGTTTTAAATTATGAAGGGAGTCAGTCCAGTGAACTTTCAAATGAGTTCATCAAGAACACGGAGACACAGTTGGAAACTTGGCAAGGGTATATTTTGCACAAACATCAGGATGTTTTTCTTCCCAAAGGGAACCACAGACACATGTAATAAGTGACCAAGTGGTGTGGCGGACAGTCGGACTTTGGGAACTTTCAAAACGCAACATGATGTTATTTTAGAAAAATTAAGCGGATACGAATGGAGGACTTTGTTGGGTTGAATGGCTTATTCTTGTCCAGATTCTTCAAACGTTATAATATTTTTAAGAGGAGTTTGCCAGCTGCAGGCAACCCGTGCGTCAAAGCATCAACATTCAATATCAGTGACAGAATTTGATGACTTTCCAAGGTAAATCCACACTCCTGGCCCTAAATAGTTGCTGCGGAGGAAGATAAGCAGCTAAGTGAAGCGCACAGCTGGTCTCCTTTAATAATGGCTGAGTTTCATAACAATACTTTGTTTTTTTCCCTTTTCTACCTTCTTAAAAGGACATGAATATGTTATTTTACAATTTGTAATCTCAAGATTTGTTTCATTAAATCATTTAATGATGATTAGGGGATTCAAAGGTTAGCCAGCGGGGAGAGCTCTTGAAAGGAGTGGAGAAGTTTAAATATCGAGGATCAATGGTAGTCGAGGGTAAATTTCACACAAACATTAGGAAGTTTCTCTTCACACAGAGAATCACAGATACATAGAATAAGTGACCAAGTAGTGTGGCAGACAGTCGGACTTTGGGAACTTTCAAAACTCAACATGATGTTATTTTAGAAAAATTAAGTGGATACGACTGGAGGACTTTGTTGGGTTGAATGGCCTGTTCTCATCCAGACTCTTCAAACGTTATAATATTTTTAAGAGGAGTATGCCAGCTTCAGGCAACCCAGGCATCACAACATCAGAATTCAATGTCAGAAATTGATGACTTTCCAAAGTGAGTCCACACTCCTGGCCCTGAATGGTTGGTGCGGAGGAAAATAAGCAGCTAAGTGAAGCGCATAGCCGGGCTCCTTTAATAATGGCTGAATCTCAATACAATATTTTGTTTTCTCCTTTTTTCCTTCTTAAAAGGACATGTATATGTTACTTTGCATTATGTATTTTGTAAGATTTGTATCATTAAATCATTTACCGATGATCAGGATTCAAAGGTTATCCAGCAGAGAGAGCTCTTAAAAAAAGTGGAGAAGTTTATCGAGGATCAGTGGTAGCCGAAGGCAAATTTCGCACAAATGTTAGGAAGTTTTTCTTCACACAGAGAACCACAGACACATGACATAAGTGACTAAGTAGTGTGGTCAACAGTAGGACTTTAGGAACCTTCAAAACTTGACTTGATGTTATTTTAGAAGAATTAAGTTGATAGGATTGACAAGCTTTGTTGGGCTGAATGGTTTGTTCTCATCCAGATTATTCTGTTTTTAAGAGGAATATGCCAGCTGCAGGCAACCCAGGCATGACAGCATCAACATTGAATGTCAATAACAGAACCTGATGACTTTCCAAAGTGAGTCCACACTCCTGGCCCTGAATGGTTGCTGTGGAGGAAGATAAGCAGCTAAGTGAAGCGCATTTCCGGCCTTTTTTAATAATGGCTGAGTCTCACAACAGTGTTTTGCTTTTTCCTTTTTTCCTTCTTAAAAGGACATGAATATGTTATTTTACAATATGTATTTTCAGGATTTGTATCATTAAAGCATTTAACAATGATCAGGATTCAAAGGTTGGCCAGCAGGGAGTGCTCTTGAAAAGTGTGGAAAAATTTAAATATCGAGGATCAGTGGTAGCCAAGGGTAAATTTCTCACAAACGTTAGGAAGTTTTTCTTCACACAGAGAATCACAGAAACATATATTAGAATAAGTGACCATGTAGTGTGGTGGACAGTAGGAGTTTGGGGATTTCAAAACTCAACATGTTATTTTAGAGAAATAAAGTGGATACGACTGGAGGACTTTGTTGGGCTGAATGGCCTGTTTTTGTCCAGATTGTTATAATGTTTTTAAGAGGAGTATGCCAGCTGCAGGCATCCCAGCATCAACATTCAATGTCTATAACAGAACTTGATGACTTTCCAAGGTGAGGCTACCCTCCTGGCCCTGAATGGTTGCTGTGGAGGAAGATTAGCAGCTAAGTGAAGCACATAGCTGGTCTCCTTTACTAACGGCTGTTTCACAACAATAGTTTGATTTTTCCTTTTTTCCTTCTTAAAAGGACACGAATAAGCATTTAACGATGATCAGGATTCAAAGGTTATCCAGCAGAGAGAGCTCTTGAAAAGAGTGGAAGAAGTTTAAATATCGAGGATCAGTGGTAGCTGAGGGCGAATTTTGCACGAACGTTAGGAAGTTTTTCTTCACACAGAGAACCACGGACACATGGAATAAGTGACTAAGTAGTGTGGTGGTCAGGAGGACTTTAGGAACCTTCAAAACTCGACTTGATGTTATTTTTTAGGAATTAAGTGAATAGGGATAATTTGTAGCTTTCACACATATTGAAAGCTAAAAATTAACAAAATCTAACTAATCACCAGCTGTTGAAGACTATAAAAGCATTTTTGATTAACAAGTGACAAAAATATTTCTAAAAGGAAGTTGTTTAATGGTAGAATTTACCTACTTTGGGTGTCAGAAGTCAGCATGGCAGCCTAATTCACTCTGTGTGTTACAAACCACGTCTAACTGAAGATCTGCTTAAATAACATTAAAAAATGTAAAAGCCTGGCAGAATGAGGTCAATACTCAAAGCGTTTTGTCACACAGAAAAGTAAAGTAGCATTTTTTCTGAGCAGGTAAAGTGCAAAATCCTGCTGTAACATCTTAGGATATGTGACATAAATACCAGAGCATTACAAGCCATCTCTTTATGTGATATGCTACTTGAACATTTTCATGCACTCTGCTGAGTGGAATTTATTACTGTGTGCTCTTTTATTGAAGTTGTTTTTTAGTTTAGTTTTGTTTCTTTCCAACGTCTGTCTCATGTTGCAGTTCTGCAGTGAGGCTTGGTGTTGCTTTCACTTTCGCCAATTTCCCCCTTTATGCTTTGGAAAAAGAAAGGAGTGGAAGAAAAATGTCCACACTCTTCATAAATCCAGGATCAAAAAGTTGTTTTAGAGAGTTGTCATTTTTTTATTTTTTTTGGGGTGCTTTATAAGCTTTGTAGGCTGGTACCCTAACATGCTCATTTCAAGAAACACAATAATATTTATTATGAACACAAGGACTACAGAAGCTGAGTAAGTTCAGTAAAACTATGAAGAGCTGTTGTGCTATGAAAAAAGTTATTTGAATGTATTTTTTTCTGTAACTGTTGTCACACAAGTGCACATAGAAGACAACTGAAGGGCTTCAATGGCTGTAATTCTACCGTCACACCAGGGGGCAGCACTGTGTCTTGACTCCTTTCTCTCTTCCTCCCTGTGCAAACCAGAATGTTCAATGGCTACAACACCTCTGATGTCACTTTCAGTCTCCGTCCACCTGGACCCGCATCTTCCTGCTGGGATGATGGAAAACTGGAAGCTGTGCCAGTTCTGTCTCAAACTCACAACTCTCTGCAATCATTTGCTTATTTTATTCAATTTTCTTACAAACTACTTATATGGAGTTACTGGGTAGTGTCACACATGTGCACATACGGAGGCAGTTAAAGGGCCTGAATGAGAGTAATTCCATACCAGACCAGGAGGTGGTGGAGTGCACTAACTCTTTCTCACTTTTCTGCAGGCCAGTTACGGGAAATTCCGCCTGGCCCTGATGACATCACTTCTGGTCCAGCCTCAATGATGCCACTTCTAGGCCAGCGCCCACTGATGATGCCATTTCCAGGCCCAGGCCCAATGACATCACTTCCAGTTGTGGCCTTACTGATGATGTCACTTCCAGCCCTGGGCCTAGTGACACCACTTTCGGTTCTGGCCCCAGTGATGACGTCACTTCCTCCGTTCTCCCTTAAGGCTGTCATCTTTGTGCAAGCAAATCAGTTCAGTTGTGGACTCGAACCTGTGCAAATCTGTACTTAACTATTATCTGTGGCAGCCAGGAAGAATATATGGGTGGCTGCCCCAAACCATTTGTTTTGTGTGGCTCTTTGTCGTGCCTATAACAGTAGGTACCACAACTCTTTATTGTTGTCCTTTGATTCTCTTATACTATCTATCTATTATATAGTGCCTTTCATGTCTATCTATCTGTCTGTCTGTTTATATATTATATAATGCCTTTCATATCTATCTATTATATAGTGCCTTTCATACCTATCAATCTATCTATTATATAGTGCCTTTCATATCTATCTATCTACAGTTTCTATCTATCTATTTAATATAGCACCTTTCTATTAATCTATCTTTCTATTATATAGTGCTGTATCTCTATATCTATTATATAGTGCCTTTCATGTCTGTTTATCAATCTATCATATTGTGTTGTATCCATCTATTATACAGTGCCTTATATATTTATCTATCTGTTTATTATCTGTATATCTATTTATTATATATTGCCTGGACATTCCATATTCAAGCACATTTAATCAAGTGAATCCCCAGACAGGTAGTCTTCAATGAACTAATTTTGGACATTAAAGAGTCTTTTTTTCTGTGTCAGAAAAGCCTAATTAAGTCCACTGTGAGTCCCTGTTGTATAACATTAAACTGAAAACTTTTAAAGTGGAATTACTTTTTGTACACACTGTTTGTTTTATTTAATATTGCTTTCTGTTTAAGTAAAATATATTTTTAATGTGTGCAGTATTATAGTTCTTAATTGTAAATTTGCAAATTCTGAAAATAAATTGAGATTTCCAGAGTGTAAAGACTTGAGTAAGGTGTTATTATAGTTTAGGTCAAAATAGCAAAGAAAGCATAAACCTCGCTCTCATTATTAAGTCTGCAATGCTTTTTGCAAAGAATGTGACATTTGAAGCCTTTATAAACAAGCCAAGTAAATATCCAACAGTAAAGCAATTTAATAATTTACAGAAAGTAATAATTTAAAGTTTAAAAAGTGGTTATACTGTAGATGACCTGACAGCAGATATGAGTTTTCTGTTTGCTACAGTGTGCCATGACTGAGGTTATAGAACTTTGGTCTTCAATTTTAAGCAACTTGGATTTCAACACCCAACTTCACTTTTAAATTCAGTATAACATTCTAAATGATCAATCATGTAAACCACATATGACATGTAATCTGCAACATTAAAGATTAAAACCTGAAGTTGTCTTGATGGTTTGTTTCACCAAAGTAAGGGCTGTTATTTAGCTAAGAATACAAATACAGGGATGCCCATTAACGGCCAGGTTTTTTAGGGTCAGCTCTCTAAAGGTATATATCCATCCATCCATCCATCCATATCGTGTTAGTTAAATGAAACATTTTTACAATTTTAATAGTTGCAAGAAAGGCTATATTTTATAATGTTCATATGTATTTGGATTACATTTTCCATCTGAGATTTTAACTTCACTAGAGAAAAAAATCCTTAAGCTCTACAAACTAATGCATTACATGACATAAGTTTGCTCAAAATGAATAAAATATATTTTTGGAATTCTTTTGCAAATTTAATTTTAACACCAGCAATGTTAAACACAAAAATGTCGTTAGCGAGACAGTAAAATAGGCTAGCTCTGAAGGGAATGCATATTGTTACAGCTCACGCAACTCAGATTCAAGTCAATGACTCTTGGTGAGCGAATCCACAAAGAATGTTCAATTCACTATTGAACTGAGCTTACAGCAAATCAGGATGGGTGACAAGCAGCCTTTAAAAAGCTGGACACTGTCAGACTCCGGGCACCTGGAGCTATAGCCAAGTGACCAGGGGATGGGAGAACTGATGAAAAATCCAAAAAACGTAATTCAGGGCCAAATGTGCCACAAACTATTTATAATAATGTCCTGCATTTATGTGCACAGTTTAATGAAAGAACGATAGATAGATAGATAGATAGATAGATAGATAGATAGATAGATAGATAGATAGATAGATAGATAGATAGATAGATAGATAGATAGATATGAAAGGCACTATATAATAGATAGATAGATAGATAGATAGATAGATAGATAGATAGATAGATAGGGGTGGCACTATATAATAGATAGATAGATAGATAGATAGATAGATAGATAGATAGATAGATAGATATGAAAGGCACTATATAGTAGATAGATAGATATGAATCACCATATGATAGATAGATAGATAGATAGGGGTGGCACTATATATAAGAGAGATAGATATGAAAGTCACTATATAATAGATAGATTGATTGATAGATAGATATGAAAGTCACTATATAATAGATAGATAGATAGATAGATAGATAGATAGATAGATAGATAGATAGATAGATAGATAGATAGATAGATAGATAGATAGATTGAAAGAAGTGTAGGCTAGAGAGTGTGAGCAGAGGAGATAACATTCCAGATTTATTTGCATAATTGAAAGTTGTAGGCTCTGTGCCTTACTTCCACAGATTGTCTTTCGTTTATTTTGGAACTGAACTAAAAGATTCTAAACTTAACTTTATCAATGCTTTGTTGGGTGGATGTAAGCCAAATTAACATTTAGAGATATGTCAAAATGAATTTCAGATAATCTTAAAATGTAAATTGTTTTTTAAGATATCTGAAACTCGCTTTGAGATATCTGAAAATAAGTTCCATTACATTTAAAGATATCTGCAGTACATTTCAAGATTACTCAAATACACTTTCAGATATCTCAAAATAACTGCATGCGTATTTAAATATATCTCAAATGAATTTTCAGATATCTTAAATTGACCTTTCATGCATTGTAAGATTCCGCCAAATCACTTCCTGTAAAACTGCCTATTCTTTCAATGGAACTTCCTGTTTATTATAAGATATCTTCAAATGTTTTTCAGATATTTTAAATTGCTTTGTAGATATCTGAAAATGCAACTGATATATCTTAAAGTAATTTGGTGTCGTTTTAAAGATGTCTTAAAATGTATTTGAGATATCTTGAAATACATTCTAAGATATCAGAAGTGGAGAAGAGGCCCATTTTTAGATATCATAAAGTTAATTTGAAATACCTAAAAAATGTATTTTAGATATCTCAAACAACTGAATTTCAATGAACCAGAGGACTTTGTTTTAATAGTAGACGATGCTGCACCCCGCAAGTCTTGGGAAATGGGATGAGTCATCAAGACAATGTCAGATCTTGGACTCCCAAGTCGCTGCTGGGAACCAGTTTGTCCGAGTTGTACGCCACTTTTACAGACTGAAAAAAACACACCCAAAACCCCCCATAAAAATCAATTTTACAGGAAAAATGACGCTCTAAAACATTAGATGCGAGTGCACGCTGTTCAGCGCACCCTATAAAAAAATTACTTACTTGCCCCTTGAATGGCTGTCTCCAATCCACGAAACGTGCGGGGCAGAGACTCGAGCATGGCGCTGTGACGATGTGGGTTCTGGCTCCACGCTCCCATGGCTGTTTGGGAACCCTTGAACCCAACACCGTCGATAATGTAACCGAGTGAGCTAGTCAATGGAGGCAAATTGAGCATCTGAGCAAGGGGATGGTTGAAAGTGCAACAGTGCTTTTATTTAAAAACCAACAAAACAAGTGTTCAAATAGTGCAGTTTCAAAGTTCTTCATTAAATAAATAATCCATAAAAAGAACGTGGAGGTTAAAATATTCAGAAAAAACAATCCTTTAAAACCAGAGGTTAAAATCTTCTCTAGGAAGCAGTTCTTTAAAACAACAAATCCAGTGCATCGTTTATTAGCGTCTCACCTGCTTATCCCGTATGGGCCAAGCAGCAGGCAAGACGCTTTCTGCAGCTGCCCTCCTGAAACACACGCATGAGACTGGAGACCTCCCGATCCCTGGCTTCGGTATGGCACTCATCCCAGCCTCGGAGAACTTGGTTTCCACCAACGGCCAGGTCGCCCAACGTTGGGGACTCCACCACCAAGCCTCCCGACTTCCGCTGCCTTTCCGCGGCCCGTCGCTTTCACCTGATCACTCCCGCTACATGGTCGCTCAGCGGGAGCAACCTCAACTCAAGCGCCTGGGTGTCGGCCTAACACCCAGCTTCCTTGCAGCTGCCCATGAGCGCTCGATCGCGCGCTCACCACACGCACGATCCACGTGTCTGTCTCTCCTACACCGCATGCTTCCTCGCTCCCTCTAACCTCCGTCCTCTTTCCTTTCCTTTTTCTCTCTGATCGTTTCTTACACCTCCCCGCAAAACCAACTCGGCTTCTTTTAAAACGTGAGGGGCCATTCCAGCTGTAGCATTAGCCACGGGAGCAATCACGAATGTGGGCAGTTCCTCACCTGTGCACACGGTGAGAAACGCCCACATTGACGACTGCCCGCTGCTCGCATAACAACGCCCCTCACGAAGCCGCCTCGGGTGCAGTGATTATCTATTTAAAATGAATGGCCTTTTCTCAACGAGCTGTGGACCCATAACACCACAGGCGCACGAGCACATGTGGTGCTCATTCAAGTAGCGCCATGCTCCGAGCATAGCGATGCTCAAGCCAAACACATATTCAGCCAAGTATGCTTGCTCATCACTACAGAAGACCCCTGTGACCCTGTGTTAGGATATAGCGGGTTGGAAAATGACTGAGTGACTGACTGAATGGTATAACAGTACAAAACAAGACAAAATGAAGAATTGGGGTACCCCTGCGATAAAACCCTGTTTAATGGAAGGAAAATGAATTTGCAAGAATAAAACTCAAGAATGACCTCAGCTGGTTAACACAAAGGTATCAGGCTCTTGTCCTCTGTAGTCCAACAACCTCTTCTGGTGGCTGGTGGGTTTATACTGCGTACTAGCTGTGCTACCTGTCTAAGAGGGGCTGAAATCTAAGTAACTAATGTAGACCTCAGTGTTAACCTTTGCAATACACCATCTATTGGAATGTAATGCAAGTAGTGATAAAAATGCATTGAATTTGTCATTCCAACAGATGGTGCAATTGCAGAAATAAAATGCATTATACACAAACTCACCTAAAAAGCAAGGAGTTGTTACCATAAGGGTATAAAATAAATATAAAAATGAATCCTAACTCATTTGATTTTCTTTGGTGGCACACAGTCTATGAACACAATGTTCAGGAATTTGATTGGTTAACTGGTTTAATTTTAATTGTGAAATCTGAAACTTTTTTTCCCCCTTCTTTCCTGATGAAAATGGGCTTCCTACAGCAGAAGTGTCTTAATTGCTCAGTGGTAGCTAATAGAAACATAAATTACTCTGGATATCATTTAGTTTTTGTAACCATGAGACGCTAAATGTAAT
This sequence comes from Polypterus senegalus, assembly GCF_016835505.1. Lineage (NCBI taxonomy): Eukaryota > Metazoa > Chordata > Cladistia > Polypteriformes > Polypteridae > Polypterus > Polypterus senegalus. The sequence continues at coordinate 177,955,455 of NC_053160.1, read as the reverse complement.
GACTCACAAACATCATGAAAATGTCTACAGAGGAAGTACCCGCAGATTAACTTGCAGACATTGGCATCGCGGGGACGGCAATAAATGAAATATAATTTAGGCTACATTTGAATAAAAAGAGCTCTGGAATGAGAGGTTAAAATATTTCTGCCTGCCATACTGGCTCTGGCTTCTTCATTTTTACAAGATCTTAAGCTGTAAAAGGTGTCAACGATGTTATCAGTAACACCAAGATGGCCATCTCCATTTGTCTTATAGTCCTCAGAATCAAAATCAGAGTCTAGCCCTTTTATCAAAATCAAAATCAGAGGAAGACTGGTGCCACTTGAAAATTGAGAGAAGACACAGGGGTGTGGAAATCAAATTTTTTTCTACTTGTCCACGGACAAGTAAATTTAGAAAATCCACTTGTCCGCCAGTTAAATTCACTTGCCCATAAACAAATAACAAAAGTGAAAAATAGTTTATTTTTACTGATCTCTTTTATTGATGCCAAAACTGCCTTCCATTTTAAAAAAGTTCTTTAAGGGAGTAGTATTTTGCCACCTTGCTCTAGAACATTATATAAATGATTCCCTTATCATTTTAACTCACTAATAAACAATGCCTTCATTATAGCTACACTAGTTCTGTTTCACATATTACAGTTACATAACAGAACACTGTCCTGATTCATTTTCTGATATGTTCTTCAGCTTTTGTCTTCCAACATCTTCTCCCCCAAGAATCTTTACCATCTCAGACAGCATGGGCTGAATACTGTTCATTTCTGCTTGTGCTGAACTGCATGGTTCCTGGTACTGGTACTGACGGCAAATTTGGCAAAAAACGGAGTCAGCGTCGTCTGTATTTACCCACGGAAACTCTCTGAGCCATTGCGATTGAAAAGACCGTTTTCGTTTTTTTATCATACTCACGGTTCCTTTCAGCTTTTGTATTTCTTTTCATGTCCTCATTGTCAGTTTTTTCGGGGCCTGTTTTGCCAGTTTTAATTAAGAAACAATCCATTTCTCATCTGAGATGCTACTTGCTTCAGTTCCAGCAACACACATATAGCGAGAAGAACGTGCTTACCGCAGTGCATTATGGGTTACACAGGTAATTCCTAATGACGTATTCGAAATTCCGCAAGATGGTACATTTCCAAAGAAATAAATATTACAGATGTTGTAGGAAAACAATAATCGTGTCTAAGTGAAGAATTTTATAGATATTTCATAACATTTGGAAACCGTTAGAATGTTTCCTTCTTTATTTTTAATAAACTGACATCGCGAAACCAACTTGTTTTATATGAAAAATTCTCAAATCAAAAATGATCTATAGACAGCTCATCAGAATTGTTGTCACGCAATAAATTTCTTAACTCCTCAATATATCACAACCTACGCAAAATTGCAAATTACAGGAAAGATTAACTGCCTAACAAGCTTTGTTATGTGGTGAAAACATTTGCATTGTAAGTAAAATGACCGCATTTTATGTAGAAACAATTAATTTTATCAATAATATATAAAAGTTATCGATTATAATGAAAAAAATCATCAGATTACATCAATCAATCAATCAATCAACATTTATTTATATAGCACATATTCATACAAAAAAATGTAGCTCAAAGTGCTTTACAAAATGAATAGAAAAATAGAAGACACAATAAAAAATAAACATAAGTCAACATTAATTAACATAGAATAAGAGTAAGGTCTGATGGCCAGGGTGGACAGAAAAAACCAAAAAAACTCCAAAGGCTGGAGAAAAAATAAAATCTGTAGGGGTTCCAGACCACGAGACCGCCCAGTCCCCTCTGGGCAATCTACCTAACAGAAGTCAAACAGTCCTCTTTGTATTTAGGGTTTTCATGGAAGGACCTGATGATGATGGTCACGTAGACTTCTGGCTTTCAGTCCATCAATGTTGTTGCATCATGATGCTTTGAGTAGGTGGTGGTGGCGCAGGCCGCCACCACAAAGAAACCGGAAAAAGAAACAGAAGAGAGAGTAGGGGTCAGTATGGATTTTGGAGCCACTGTGAATAGTTATTATGAAGAATTGAACATACAGAGTATCAGTATTAAGTTAAATTGAAGTTATAAAAAGGCCATGTTAAAGTAATAGTACATCGTAATGTCGGCATGAAAAAAAAATGACCGCATCTCCAAGCGTGTAAATAGTAGGGTAAAATACTTAAGACCGTAAGAGTTCTTCCCCTTTGAAAAATCAGCCGTCATTTTGTAAACAATACTGAAGACCAATCTAAGACATGAAGAACATGCCTAAGTAGACTTTCCGCACGAAGTATGTACCCAAATGTTTAAAATTTGAAAGTAGTGGTAAAAATGTGCCCTGCACAGCACATATAATTCTTTTTTCTCCAGAAAATTGCACTTGTCCGCGGAAAACTGAAACCAGAAGAACACGCTTGTCCGACGGTCAATTTACCCATGTCGGACGAGTCGGGCGTTGGATTTCCGCACCCCTGAGACATAGTGACACACTGTATGTCTCTGATTCCTAGACTGGTTGAAGTCTGCGTCCATAAAATAAGGCCATTTCTGTATCATTAAGTATTTATTTATTTATTCATTCATTAGTTAAGGATGCAGTTTATAATTTCCAGTTGGTGCACAAAGCTGATCATCATGAAAAGTACTTACTGTAAATGTAGCAGGGCCAAGCCAAGATGAGCACCCATCTCTAAAGATTAAAGAGACAGCAATAAGCCAAAGACATGAGCTACAAGAAAAAGAAAGAAGAAGAAAAAAATGAGGGATCACATTTAATGTTGAACTCCAATTTTTGACTTCATCATTGAATTATCTCGTGTATATAGAACAACTGCAGAGAATTTGAATTGGGGAGAAAATAGAGTCACTAAGCACAAACAAATGCTCACAATGAGAGCCGATACTCAATTAAACTTGATGGAGCAATAATGCTGCTTACATTAAATGACATGAGAGGTGGGATATTTGATCAATCTAAATTGTTCTGGTGTGTTTGAGTGTGCCCACTGGTGGACTGGCCGCCCATGCAGGGCCGGTCATTCTTTTGTGCTCCGTACTGCCAGAATAGGCTTTGGCTTCAACAACACTGTATTGAAATAATGAATAAATACACTCAGTGAGCTCATTCTTAGGACTAACTGTCTCCATGCCTATCCGTGCAATTATAAAATCAGCCAATCACGTCAGACATCAGAATGAGGCAAAATGTGATCTTAATGATAGCAGCCATGGCATGATTGTTGGTACCAGATGGGCTGGTTTGAATATTTCTATAACTTCGGATCTCCTGGGATCTGAGTTTTTACAGTTTACTCAGAATGGTGCAAATAGCAGAAAACATCCAGTGAGTGATAGTTCTGATGATGGAAATGCCTTATTAATGAGAGGGGTCAGTGGAGAAGCATGTTGAACCTTGAGGTTGATGGGTTACAACAGCAGAAGACCATGTTGGGTTCCACTCCTCTCAGACATGAACATTAATCTGAGGGTGCAGTTGGGCACAGGCAAAACAAAACTGGACAGCTAAAGACTAGAAAAATGTAACCTGTCAAGTGTTAACTGTCCAGGCTGGTGGTGCAATTATTTGGGAAATATTTCTTGACAATACCAATCAAGCATCGCCTGAAGGCCACGGCCTATCTGAGTATTGTTGCTGACTATGTCCATCATTTCATGGCCACAGTATACCCATCTTCTAATGTCTACATCTAGAATAATAATTCACAATGTTACAAAGCAAAAGTCATCTCAGACTAGTTTCTGGAACATGACAATGACTTTAGTGTTCTCCAGTGGCCTTCCAGGTCTTCTGACCTGAATCCAACAGAACACCTTTGAGATGTGGTTGAATGGCAGTATGAACATACAGCTGACAAATCTGCAGAAATTGCGAGATGTAATCACGTCAACAAAGGAATGTGTCCACCATCTTGTGGAATCCATGTCACGAAGAACTAAGGCTGTTCTGACAGCAAAGGTAGGTCCTATCTAGTATTTACTGTATATAGTGATCCTAAGAATTTGTTCAATGAGTATGCTGTGCTCTGTGGTGGTCTGACTACCCATCCAAGTTCTGACCTCCTACGTTTTCTTCTTCTTCTTCCACAGCTTTTCCCATTTTTATCTGGGATCGCTATTTTTTTTTTTGACCAAACTTCTCCACTCGATAACGGAACAATGCTGGTACAAAAAATGGATGCTGAGACAAATGCTTGTTTTTACTTCAAGAAGTAAAGCATATTTGGAGAACCCATCTACTGTGACCAAGTCATGCTTCAGAATCTCACGGCTGTACAGATGTCTGCGTGATTCTCATCACGTCTACAGTGTATGATGAATGGGCTCATCAGTCATGGGAAAGCTGTTAGCTGCTTTCTACCAAATGAAGAAGTAAACCTTTAAATATCTTGAAACTCCTAAATGTGACAGATAACTTCCTCGAAAACAGAAGGAAGCCATTTATTAAATGTGTGAAGCTGCATTTGTCATCTGTGCCTTTGTTTATTCCATATACTCATCAAGTGCTTTCGCTGCCACGAGCCCTGAAGCTGTAAGACATCATTAGCCACTGTGCCACTTAAAAAGCTGTCCAGTCCATCAAAATAGACACAATGCTTTGTGGAGGGCATTGATTTGCCGCTCTAGGGGTTGCCAGAAGGTAGTTTAGCCTGATGGCTGCAGGAATTTCAAGCTGACCCCCACACCAGTATTAACCTCTGGAGAGGACTATAAATGACCGCTTCCATACCTCCTCCATGTTTTTCCTCTTTTATCTGTTTTCTTTTCCCTATAAAAAATTCCATTTGTACATTACAAACAAAAATAAAAGTCTCTCATGCATTATTAAAAAGGAATAAGATTAAAGAATTGCAGCATCTTGGTTCAGGGCTTCTGACATTAATATTAACACATCTACTGATAAAATAACAGGAAACGTGGTCAACAAAAGCATAAAACACCAAACACTCCCAACAAAGATCAGTAAAGATAAGGAGCGTAATAGCTAAAAATTGGAATCAACCTGTCTAATAAAAAATCTGCTCATGATGTATGCACCTTTTGGACGCCCACAAGTCACTTTGTTTTTTTGAAGTTTTTTGGTATGGTTATTTCCGTTGACATTCCTTCCTGGTTCTCAACTCAAAATGAGGCCTCACCTCAGACCTCGCCATGGCTTAGAAACTAAACCCAGCCTTGACCCAAACTCAAAGCAAGCTACACAGACTATGAAAGCGGAGGAAAATATCACCAAACTCCTGGCTTTTAAAATCATACTCAGATATAAAATTTTTGTGGGCTTGTTTGTAGGTGTGTTTGCTTATAATACAAGAAGCACCTATTGCAATAGTCATTTTCCCACACTCCTAGAGCTTCACACATATTTAGTTAGACAGAATTTTATTTGTCCCCAGGAGGAAATTTAGGTTCTTTACAGAAGGTCTTTAAATAAATAAATCACAACAACAGCAAGTATCTACAGTATATAGAACATTTTCAAACAAACAATACATCTCACAATACTTTACAAGATGTCAAACAGAAAGTTACAAGGAAAGAAAAACAAATAAGATTAGGTAACAATCTATACTAATAAAAGGCAAAGCCCTCACTGACTCACTCACTCACTCACTCACTCATCACTAATTCTCCAACTTCCCGTGTAGGTAGAAGTCTGAAATTTGGCAGGCTCATTCCTTACAGCTTACTTACAAATGTTGGGTATGTTTCGAAATTCTACTTGTAATGGTCATAACTGGAACATACTTTCATCCATATATACTGTAATAGAATGCAGCTCGATAGATGTGGGAGGCGGAGTTTCGTATTAAAATATTTAACCAATCACATTTCAGCCGTCATTTGTTGCCAGGCAGAGAGGCTTTCAGAATCTGTTGTGGAGGCACTCTAACACAGAATAAATGTCGATTAAACTATTGCTTCAACCAATCAGATTTTGAGTTGGTGTCAGTAGGGCCCTTTAGCAGATGTATGGCAACGTCACCGTATTCAGACCCATTGATTGGATAGAAGCCGTTATGAGGAAGTCTACGACGCCATTGAATGCACCATAAACGCTCCAAGTGAAAGATCGTCGCGTGCACTACGGACAACTCCATGGCAGGATTCTGGACAAAATTATTTGCCAGACACAGACCAGATTTCAAGACCATGAAAACCTGACGTTTGTCATGCTCCTCGAGCCCCAAAATTTTCGGGAATACAAGAAAAATTTCACGCATGCAGCCTTCTACACTTTAACACAACAGCCACGGAGTGCTTTTTGATCTGTCGCGGCTAAAAACGGAACTGACTGTAATGTATGCTATGGATGATTTTGCAGGAAAATTTCCCACTGATCTCCTTGACTTCCTTCATCAGAAAAATCTGAATGAGAGCATGGGGCGGCTGTTCACATTGGTATATTTGACGGTGAGCATTCCCGTGTACACTGCTTCTGTTGAGCGGACATTTTGAGCCCTAAAGCGAATTCAAACTTATGCCAGGAATACCATAGGGCGGGTTCGCCTTTCACCATTATCTTCAATGGGGATAGAAAGTGAGGTTTTGATTGAACTGAAGTGCTCCAATAATCCGTACGACAGAGTAATTTAACTGTTTTTGAGGAAAGAGAGGACGATGGATTTTGTTTACAAATAATCCGAATTTTTGGTGAGTAAAATGTTGCGATTTTCCTAAATGATATTGCATGTTTATGAGTTATTATTGATGTTTTTTATGTGTGTCGCGGCTGTGGCTGCAGTAGAAAGGAAGTTGTTCATCCCTGGTTTGTCTATAAAATAAAGGGATTTATTGTGGCTATAGAAATATATATATATATATATATATATATATATATATATATATATATACACCCCGATCTACACACTGTCAAATAAACGAAACACACGCCGTGGTGCAACACGAGAGGCTTCGCCTCTAGCGCTGACGTCCGAGGTTTGATTCCCGAGACAGGGTGCAGTGAGTGTGTAGACCTGATGAGCCCAGAATTAGGGCGAAACACGTGCCGCGTATTGTTTGCGTGCCGCGCTTCCCGATTCATTTTACCCTCTCACCCCCTTGGTTTGAGAAGAATTATGAAAAAATATGAGGTTAACGCAGAAAAAAAGATCACTAATTGAAGCTTTATGAATAATGGATACTTTATTCGCAATCAATAATTATTTTGGTAAAGCCATACTCAGTGTGATCCTCCTTCCATGTTCTAATTTTTTCGCAACTAGCTATGATTACATGAACGGTAAAAAATTAAGAGCGAAGCGAGGGTGACATATCCAGTCAGGCAGGCGACAGCTCAATAGCTCGAATTTGGATATAAGTAGGTCTATTTAGTCGACAGAAATATCTTTGGTAGGAATGTAAGTTGAATTTACTCTTTAAATTTCTATGATGAAGAAAAATTTATGCAATGCTGACTAAATTTACCTTTCATTCCTACCAAACATATTTTTGTCGACTAAATAGAAATTAACTTATATTTAAAATTTAAATAGAACTTGAACAGATACGATACTTCATAATACCCACGTAGCACTACAGTAAATGCACGTAAGAGCAGGAGTCATCCGTTTTTTTTTCATTTTTCTTCTTCGATGGATTCTGGCACCCCCAGCGACAGCTGCTCGCACCCCAAAGGAGAGATATATATATACAGTATATATATATATATATATATCTATATATACTGTAGATATACTGTATACCTGTATAGATCTATACATATATAGATATATATAGATATGACAGCAACACTCATATCAATGACAAAACAATTACATTAACAATCATGTTATGTTATTTTTAAAAATTTTCCTTTTCTTTTTCATAACTTCTTTAACACACTACTTCTCCACTGCGAAGCGCGGGTATTCTGCTAGTATTATATATAAAGCAGATGGTAACAATCTTGTATGTATGTTATTATCCAGTTGACGTTCGTAACGTTTCTAGCGTGCTCCGTAAAAGCAACCAACAGTTTTATCATGAAAAATCCGTATTATTATTTGTCATTTAATGTTTGTTTTTGTTAACTATATTTTTATCTTGGATTATTCTTATTGTAACAATGTTGTAGTGATAATATAATTAAATCAACCTAATAATAATGTAATGTAATTGACTTAAAAAATTTTGCAAGTAAAAACCTATTACTACACCACAAAACAAAAATTCTTCTTCTTCCTAGCGTTAGTCCCATACGATTGCAGGGTCAGCTTGTCTGCAACATCTCCTCCATTCGGTGTGATCCAGGGCGTCCTCTGGGGCAACACCAGCAATTTTCATGTCCTCCTTGGTCTCCCTTGCGGGTATCTGCCTTGGGAGCTCAGGCACAGTGCCATTCTGGTCACTGAGTTCTCATCACTGTGGGCAACATGCCCATACCATCTTAGACTTCCCTAACACATCTTTTCCATTATTGGGGCAACTCCCATCCTCAGTGTTCATGACCTGGTCCGATCTTGTCAAACCAAGGCACCATCGCAACATCCATGTTTCCATCACACTAAGGGCCCGTTTGTGCTTTGCAGTAGCTGTCCAGCACTCTGAGCCATAGAGGGCAACTGGCTGCACCACTGTTTTGTATGTCTTGGACTTAAGACGGTCTGGCATGTGGCGGACTCGCAGAGGACTCCAGTGACCTGTCGCCATTTCAACCATGCAGCATTGATCCTTGCACGGACGTCAGGGAGAAGGTTGCTGTCGCTGCTAATGACTGAGCTGAGATACTTGAAGGCCTTCTTCAGGACTTCGCTGATGGTGCCGTTGGTCTGCGGACCACACTCCATGTACTCAGATTTCTTGATGTTAAGCAGCATATCATTGGTCTCCAAGCAAGCGCTTTCATAGTCTTCATCCGTAAGGAATATGTTTTTGGAGTAGAGCAGCAACCATGGATTGGGTGTTTGGAGATCAGAGGTTACCACGTCCATGTATAAGGCAAACAGGATTAGGCTTATTTTGATTAGGCTTCACTTGTCCCATCGTTTTTACACTAACTTGAATGTACAGTATTCTGCGATTATATTTTGACTAGCAAAATACCCGCGCTTCGCAGCGGCGAAGTACTGTATTAAAATTTTTATTAAGAAGAAAATTAAACCTTTTTAAACTGAGGGAAAATATGCCAATAATTATTTGTTAAGGATCTCTTTGTGTGCCACGTTGTCAGTTCGGCCCTCCGGTTGTAACATGACCAAGCTGTGCGCTGAGCTTACTCTTGAGCATGCAACGTACAGTTGGCCATGTGAACAGTAATCTTGTCTCAGATCTCATAGCTTGGATTGCTGCTGTCATAATCGGTTTGAGTTTCATGGTTTGTTTCAATTACAACATTATTTGCAGGATTTGTTGTGTTGAAGTGACATTCGGCATCTGTCAAGCGTTGTAAGCATACAACCAGTTTCATCGATAAAATCACATCCAGCTTTTGAGAGTTTAAACATTCATAAACATCAAAGTGTCCACTACTGAAATCGTCACCTGTGATGTTTAAGAGGCATTGGCGGTTGTCGAAAGGTGTAAAATATTTGACTATTTCGGTACACTTGAAAGCAACAACCGAACAATTCAGCGGCAGCCAACAACTCACATGCAGAACCATAGGTGAAGGGCTTAAGCATTTCACTCTTCTAGTGCTCCTGTGTAGTATAATTATCTCCTGTACCGTCATCAGTCCACACCTTGAACCTGTCCCAGTCATTTAATACATAAGACACAATGTTCCTCTGGATATCAAGAGTGAGCCTGATATGGCAATATGTAACAAAGAGAATGGAAAAGGTAGGTGGTATCTCCGGGCATGGAAACCACTCGGTAAGTGACAGTTCTTTGATCGATAGAATTTCTTGAAGATGGGCCCATAAGTAACAAATACTGTTGAAAAGTTCAATATGGCGGCCGACAGTGGCATCATACCACCGAAATAAGTATAAGGTTTCAGTTAGTGCAGGGAAGCCGCCTACCAAATTTCGAAAAGACGGGGCCATAAATAAGAAAGTTCAACATGGCGGACGTTGTTGACCGTTATGACCATTACGCGTAGAATTTCTAAATGAAACCTGCTTAACTTTTGTAAGTAAGCTGTGGGGAATGAGCCTTGCAAATTTCAGCCTTCTACCTATACGGGAAGTTGGAGAATTAGTGATGTTGGAAAATTCAATATGGCGGCTGACAGTTGGGTCATACCACCGAAATAAGTATGTACATTGGTTTTGGTTAGCGCAGGGAAGCCGCCTACCAAATTTCATGAATATAGGGCTATGAATAAGAAAGTTCAATATGGCGGACGTTGTTGACCGTTATGACCGTTATGCATAAAATTTCGAAATGAAACCCACTTAACTTTTTTTAAGTAAGCTGTAAGGAATGGGCCTGCTAAATTTTAGCCTTCTGTCTACACGGGATGTTGGAGAATTAGTGACGTTTGGAAAATTCAATATGGCGGCCAACAATGGCGTCATACCAACGAAATAAGTACGTACATCGGTTTTGGTTAGCGCAGGGAAGCCACCTACCAAATTTTGTGAAGATGGGGTCAGCCTTCTACCTACACGGGAAGTTTGAAAATTGGTGACGTTGGAAAATTCAATATGGCAGCCAACACTGGCGTCATACCACCGAAATAAGTACGTACATCGGTTTTGGTTAGCGCAGGGAAGCCGCCTACCAAATTTCGTGAAGATGGGGCCATAAATAAGAAAGTTCAACATGGCGGACGTTGTCGACCGTTATGACCGATACGTGTAGAATTTCGAAATGAAACCTGCTTAACTTTTGTAAGTAAGCTGTAAGGAATGAGCCTGCCAAATTTCAACCTTCTACCTACACGGGAAGTTGGAGAATTAGTGATAAGTGAGTCAGTGAGTGAGTGAGTCAGTCACTCAGTGAGGGCTATTATAAAATAGGCTATTATATTATATTATATATAAGATAAGTAAGCAATTTTATTTTTACTTACCACTAGCAAAATACCCGCGCTTGGATTTTTTTTTCTCCCTAAATAATAAAAACCATCATTTAAAAACTGCATTTTGTGTTTACTTGTGTTATATTTGACTAATGGTTAAATGTGTTTGATGATCAGAAACATTTTGTGTGACAAACATGCAAAAGAATAAGAAATCAGGAAGGGGGCAAATAGTTTTTCACACCACTGTATATATATATATATATACACATACATATCTACATATCTATCTATCTATCTATCTATGTATATATCATTCTATCTATATAATCTATACTGTATATCTATATCTAAATCTATATCTATCTCTCTCTCTCTCTCTATATATATATATATATATATATATATCTACTTTGGGGTGCGAGCAGCTGTTGCTGGGGGTGCCAGAATCCATCGAGGAAGAAAAATTAAAAACATTATTTGTACAAAATGTTAATTTATCTGTCCATTCCTAAATAATTAAATGGGCAGGCTATTTCGTATCAGTGCAATACGCTGCTTGTTAAAACGGATGATTCCTGCTCTTACGTGCACTTAGTGCTGCATGGGTATTATGAACTATCGTATCTGTTCAAGTTCTATTTAAATTTTAAATATAAGTAATTTTTATTTAGTTGACAGAAATATGTTTAGTAGGAATGTAAGTTAAATTTAGTCATCATTGCATAAATTTTTATTCACCATAGAAATTTAAAGACTAAATTCAACTTCCATTCCTACCAAAGATATTTCTGGCGACTAAATAGAACCTACTTATATCCAAATTCGAGCTATTGAACTGCCTGCCTAGATAAGTAACCCTCGCTTCGCTCTTACTTTTTTACCGTTCATTTAATCATGGCTAGTGGCGGAAAAATTATAAAATAGAAGGGGGATTACAATGAGTATGGCTTTAGCAAAACAATAATTGATGGTGAATAAAGTATCCATTATTCATAAAGCTTCAACTGGTGATCTGGTTTTCTGTGTTAACCTCATATTTTTTCATACTTCTTCTCAAACCAAGGGTGTGTGAGGGTAAAATGAATCGGGAAGCGCTGATCAATGTAATCGGTGTACCAGGAAATCATGTATTGAGAGAAGTTCCCCTTTGCTTGGAATGCAAAGTGTGATTAAATGCGTTATTTTTAACGCGTTATGGAGCACTTGCATCGAAGCTTCTCAGCTGTGCTTGTGCTAAGAAAAGGAAACATTTTAAAAATAACGTAACACGATTGTCAATGTGACCTTTTGTAAGTAGTGCCTGGAGGATTCAGAGTGTGGAGAAACTCTAGAGACAGCGTGTGTATTAACTTGTGGATTTTTCTGTGAGTATTTGGTGGCAGCGTCACAAAGTTGGTTCCGCAAGACTGCATTAGCTGTGGAGCTCAGCTCAGTGCGAAATGAGGTGAATGGGAGGGGAGATTATGACGTGACTCCCCCACCCGCCTTAACTGTTAATCCCCCCACAAACACAGTCTCTTGGAATTTGCATAAGTACAACCCTTCAACAGCAATTTTAACTTAGTTACAAAGTGATCAAAACTCTCGTTTATATCCTGCGTCCTCTCATTAAACTTGTATCCCGCATTAGCCGTGGGCATGTGAAACGCCAGCGGCAGCCTGTCTATGAACTTAATTTAAACTTTAGGTTTACACCGTGCTTTGTTTTCAAAGTAGCTGCACTCATGAATATGCTTGTATGTGTTTGACATGTGTTTGACCGATGTTGACTCACTAATTTTGGTCCTGGTCATTTAATCAGGTTTGGGCTGCCGACACCTTTTGTTGGTACTCGAACTGCTACTGCTAGTGCTAACAGCATACACAGTTTCTGTGTTCGCTGTAACATGTTTTGTATTTAGATGGTACCGTAAGGTTGAAGTGCTTGGGTAGTATGGAAACTCCTTTTTGCACAGTTTGCACAAAACCACGCTTTTATTTAAGGCTTCCGTAGGGTAGTCTTTTAAAACGAAATTTTCCTCAAATCAGTCCTGTCTTCCGTCTGTAACATTTTTGTAGCTCTGATGTGTGCATTAATGTAATCGGTGTACCAGGAAATTATGCTTTGACAGAAGTTCCCCTTTGCTTGGAATGCAAAGTGTGATTAAATGCGTTATTTTTTAACGGGTTATGGAGCACATGCATCGAAGCTTCTCAGCTGTGCTTGTGCTAAGAAAAGGAAACATTTTAAAAATAACGTAACATGATTGTCAATGTAACCTTTTGTAAGTAGTGCCTGGAGGATTTGTTTTCGGAGTAGCTGCACTCATGAATGTGGTTGTATGTGTCAGTCGCTCGCTTCTTATTGTTTCGCTGCCTTCTCAATTGTATAATGCATGTTTTCTTCAGCGCTTTTTGGAGCTCTTCCTTGTTTTCTACGTACTGCGTTGACAGTTCACGTGATTACGTGGGAGGCGTGATGATGTCACATGAAACTCCGCCCCCCACGGCCATCGAGCTCAACTCCTTTACAGTATATGGAGAAAAATAGGTTTCAGTTATGACCATTACGCGTAGAATTTCGAAATGAAACCTGCCCAACTTTTGTAAGTAAGCTGTAAGGAATGAGCCTGCCAAATTTCAGCCTTCCACCTACATGGGAAGTTGGAGAATTAGTGATGAGTGAGTGAGTGAGTGAGTGAGTGAGTGAGGGCTTTGCCTTTTATTAGTATAGATAAACATCCTATATTTATTTTGTGTATTCAGCGTCTCTCTGTGCGATTTTTCTTTATTCATTAATGAACTAAATGTCATTTGTTTCACAACATCGTAGTGTTACAATTTTTTCGTAAAAAAGAAATTGGAATTTTTTTTTAATGTGTTCATAATCAAAAAATGTATTTAACTTATCAAAATCTAAGATAAAGTTTAAACCAAATATAGCTATGATATTTAACTTATATTTATTTATATAGGTAAAATATTTAACGTTTAATTCATTGTAAAACCATTTCAATTGGAAGAGACTAATTGGGGATTTGGTCTTGTATGTCTGTTATCATCCACTTGATGCTCGGAAAATTTGGATAATCACTGAAAAATGCTGGAATCAATTTGGACACAGCATGTTTCTCACATGGACAACTTTATGTGGCATGTTCAAGGGTACGAAGTCCTAAGAACTTTTATATATTGGCTAAAGATAGAAAAACTAAAAACAATGTACAGTGGTGTCTTGGTTTGCAAGCATAGTTCGTTCCGGAAACATGCTTTTAATCCAAAGCACTCATATATAAAAGCGAATTTCTCCATATAAATAATGGAAATTCAGATGCTTCGTTCTACAACCCAAAAATATTTATACAAAAATGATTAACACAAAATATAAAGTAAAAATACGTAAAACAAATGAACCTGCACTTTTACCTTTGTAAAGCATCATGGCTGGTGTGAGGGAGACGAGAGAGAGGAGAGGAGGGGAGGATCATTGTGTAGGACGACTTTCACCATAACTAACTGAATCGCTGCTGTCTGTTGGCTCACTGAAATCTTTTTCTTTTTTTTGCGACTTTAACAAGGAACCTATTCAATGACAGTTGCTTTTGCCTCCTTTTGAGGATTTCGAGGAAATGTGACATTGCATTGTTGTTAAACAGATTCATCGCTTGCACACAAAATTAAAAAATGCTTTAAGCACACACATGTGGTCACCATGCTATGGTAAACAGTATACTCTCGTACGGATGTAAACTATACAAGTGAGGCACATCGATTGAGACCGAGTGTGGGAGACGATTACCCACAATCCCGCAGCGAGAGAGAGACAAGAACCATCAGCTCAGTTGTGATCACGTGACGCTCAGCAGACAAAGCCTATATGTACTACTCATATTGCAAGACCTTGCTTGTTTATCAAGTTAAAACTTATTAAAAATGTTTGCTCATCTTGCAAAACACTTTCAATCCAAGGTTTCACTGTATATAACAAGGCACTTCAGTAAACAATACAACCACATTAGTGAGTCTTCATGGTTTGTTAATTTATTTTTATTTTTAAAGTTGTGTTTGTTTTATTATATTTTTCTCCCGGGCAATGCCGGGTATTTCGACTTGTTTTATTTATAAAAGATACACTCCCTAATATTCTAGCGCCACCAAAAATGAAGAAACCCTTTTCCATCTCATGTGGAGAGTGCCTTTTAGCAGGTGCACTGGAGAGCCTCAAAAATGTTACCAGCCCTTCAGAAATTCTTAAATATGCCAGCTGTGTTGATTACAGCTAGTGATTAAAATAGACCCTGAAAAGTGCCACCATTGCACCTTGTCCAAAAATGTTACAAGAGTAGAATCCAAAAATTCAGGCTCATTTAGATATTTTTTGTTGTTTTGTTAAATTAAGCAGCTGAGAAACCAGCACTGACATGTAATGACACTGATGAGCATGTGTTCTACTTGGCACGACGTATCAATCACTGAATGACTCCCTCACGGATCACGCCATCTGGCTGGTAAAGATGAATGAAGGCTGACAATTTTCCTCCTCTAGACGAAGGAGTTATTTGCACATCTTATAATTTGCTTTCAGATCGTTTTCCTTCTTATTTTTAAATACCCCCAATTTATTTGCTTCTTTTATCATTTTACATTTTAGTCTTCCTTAGGACTATAATTCTATTTTTTGGACACCTCTGAGGATAGGGATCTGCACTGGCAATCGGAAGGTTTTCCGGTTCGAATCCCGTAAATGCCAGAAGTGATAGTACTCCGGTTGGGGCCTTGTAACCTGCAATTGCTCTGTCCTGGGTATGACGTCAAACTGCATCCAGACCTCCGACTGGCAGGGAAAACTCAATGGTTAGTGGCAGGATTGGCACTGCAGCCACCATAAAGAACCTCACACTCTTCCATTCCATTTGAACTAGTGTGGTGCTGAGGTGTCACCCATTGCACGACTGCACTCGGGTCCTAATTTGGGATCCTGAGGTGTTAGTTGTGAGGTGGGTGCGGCAGTGCGTGCTGCCAGCTTCTCGTCTCTTTTGGACTTGTACAGTGCACCTCTAATAAAATTCAGCATATGGTATATGGTATTCATAATGTTTGGGACAAAGTGACATTTTTTTTCCTTGATGTCCCCCTCTGCTCCACAGTTTAAAATTACAAATCCAACACTTCAGACTTTGTGATTTAAGTGCACATTGCAGACTTTCATTTCAGGGGATTTGCACACATTTCATTCACACTATGTAGAAATGATGGCACTTTTTATATATCATGGCCCCCCCATTTCAGGGCGCACAGCAATGGCAGGTCTATTAAAGCCATTGTCATATTTAGTTCTTGGTTGCACATCCCTCACATGCAATGACTGCTTGAAGTCTACGATTCACAGACATCACCAAGTGCTGAGGGTCTTCTCTGGTGTTCCTCTGCTTATTTTGGGGGGCTTGTCCCCTTAACTCTTTTAGGGCGGATGTCGACTTTTGTCAACACAAGGTGGTTGAGAGCAGATGTCAACTAAAGTCAACATCCAGGGGCAGAGGGTGTAAAAAAAAAAGCTGTAAACGTCAATAGAACTTGCCTTTACGTTATAGGCAGACCCTCTGACTCTTTGACTTCACGTCGAATCCTGGCATGTGCGCGAGTAGCATTGAGTAAATCGTATCTAGAATGGCATCAATATTGGGCGAGAGAACAATGTGAATGTGCAAAGCAAAATACTTCTTGTGTATTATGTATTTATTTATTTATTGCGTATTTTGGTGCAAGAGATCTGGAGATCAAAAAATGAAAGTCAGGGACCTGCATCAGCTGATCATTCCCCAGATGATCGTGCAGCTGACAGACCTGCGGCAAAGTTCACTCTGGAAGGACTGACTACCAGACACACACCTGTGGGAGGCAAGCTGGCAACTAGACTTCATCGAACGACACAGCGTGTTAGTGGACGCTATGGATTACTGGCCACTCGACTACATTGTGGTATAGCGGGTCCGCAGCTACAACAAAATATGGCCAGGTTTTAAATCCATAAACCCATTTCAGTCTTTGTGGTAGTGATTGCACAGCCGCAGGGAGTTAATGAGGTAATTGGGTCGAGTGGCACCTGCACGTGCGGGTGCGATCGTTCTTAATTGCTTCATTGGTTTCCTGCGATGTGTAATTAAAGTACTGTGCCCACGGTGAGGGGTGTATATGCAGTTATATGAAAAAGTTTGGGAACCCCTCTTAACTCTTTGGATTTTTGTTTCTCATTGGCTGAGCTTTCAAAGTAGCAACTTCCTTTTAATATACGACATGCCTTATGGAAACAGTAGTATTTCAGCAGTGACATTACATTTATTGGATTAACAGAAAATATGCAATATGCATCATAACAAAATTAGACAGGTGCATAAATGTGGGCACCCAACAGAGATATGACATCAATACTTAGTTCAACCTCCTTTTGCTCCTTTTGGCCTCTAGACGCCTCCAATAACCTTTGATGAGTGTCTGGATTCTGGATGGAGGTATTTCTGACCATTCTTCCATACAAAATCTCTCCAGTTCAGTTCAATTTGAAGGCTGCCGAGCATGGACAGCCTGCTTCAAATCAACCCATAGATTTTCGATGATATTTAAGTCATGGGTCTGTGACGGCCATTCCAGAACATTGTACGTCTCCCTCTGCATGAATGCCTTTGTAGATTTTGAACTGTGTTTTGGGTCATTGTCTTGTTGGAATATCCAAGCCCTGTGTAACTTCAACTTTGTGATTGATGCTTGAACATCATCCCGAAGAATGTGTTGATGTTGGGTTGAATTCATCTGACCCTCGACTTTAACAAGGGCCCCAGTCCCTGAACTAGCCACACAGCCCCACAGCATGATGGAACTTCCACTAAATTTGACAGTAGGTAGCAGGTGTTTATCTTGGAATGTGGTGTTCTTCTTCCACCATGCAAAGTGCTTTTTGTTATGACCAAATAACTCAATGTTTTTGTCTCATCAGTCTAAAGCACTTTGTTCCAAAATGAATCTGGCTTGTCTAAATAACCATTTGCATACAATAAGCAACTCTTCTTTCTCATCACCCTGCCATACAGATGTTCTTTGTGCAAATTGTGCTGAATTGTAGAACGATGTACAGATACACCATCTCCAGCGAGATGTTCTTGCAGGTCTTTGGAGGTGATCTGTGGGTTGTCTGTAACCATTCTCACAATCCTGCCTCTGCATATGCCGCTCCTGTATTTTTCTTGGCCTGCCACACCTGCTGGGTTGGTTTAACAGCAACTGTGCCTGTGGCCTTCCATTTCCTGATTCCATTCATTACAGTTGAAACTGACAGTTTAAACCCTCTGAGAGAGCTTTTTGTAGCCTTCCCCTAAACCAGGAGACTACACAATCTTTGTTTTCAGATCTTTTCAGAGTTGCTTTGAGGATCCCATGCTGTCTGTCACTCTTCAGAAGAGATTCAAAGGGAAGCACAACTTTCAGTTGAACACCTTAAATACCTTTTCTCATGATTGGACACACCTGTCTATGAAGTTCAAGGCTTAACGAGCTCATCCAACCGATTTGGTGTTGCAAGTAATCAGCATTGAGCAGTGACAGGCATTCAAACCAGCAAAATGACAAGGGGACCCACGTTTCTTTACAGACAGTTTTTCACATTTGATTTAATGTCATACAACTAAATACTGCTTCACTAAAAATCTTTTTTCAGAAAATTCTCTCTCAACAGAATTGCATGTATTATGTCTGTCAAAGACCACATATAGCTCATCACCTACCTAATACCACCCGTACAGTGGTGACAGCGTCATGCTATGGAGGTGCTTGCCGGTGGCAGGGACAGGGAGAACACGGCCAAATACAGAGAGGAGTTTGAAGACTTCATAGCATCATGCTACGGAGATGCTTCTCAGTGGCAAGGACACGGAGACATTTCGGAATTGTGGGAAGGATGAATGCAGCCAAATACAGAGAAGAGTAGAAGAACATCTGCTTCAGAGTGCACACCATCACAGACCCGGATGACAGCACATTGCTAAGACAACAACGGAGTGGCTTTGGGACAAGTCTCTGAGAGTCCTTGAATGGCTCAGCCAAAGTCCAGAGTTAAACCCCTTAGAACATCTGTGGTGACAACTGAAAATGGCAGTTTGCTAAAGGCTTCTCATCCAGTCTATTGGACCCTTAGAGGATCTGTCAAGAAGAAACTGCTCAAATCCAGATGTGCCAAGCATGTAGACACATACCTAAGAAGACTTGGGGTCTTCTACAAAGTACAGAATTAAGGGTCTAAATACGTATAGGGACAGAAATCAATTGACACACCTTTCTGAAAACAGATTTTCATTGTAAAAATGACAAATGTTATCCTTAGTCCTGGAAGGATTGGCACTCCAGCCACCTTTAAAAGACACTCGGGTCCCAATCCGGTGCTTCATCATATGATGGGTGCAGTGATATGCTGTAAAATCAGCGTATCCTCCTAACCCTACAACTCAATTAACTGTGCAGAAAGTGAAGGAGTTTGAATCCACTCTTTCGAGAAAAACACAGCAAAAAAATAAATAAATAAAAAATACAAGTTTTTTTTTTAATCTCTGGTTTGATTAATTAAAATGTTAAAATATGCAGCCTGTAACTGTGGCTGTTCAGGAAAAAAATGTGTGCCATTTCAGTGAAGCAGAGCTGGAGGCTTCTGGCCAAGGCTGCTGCTGCTGCTACTTTCATTTGAAACAAAACGGAGTCTCTTTTTAGCACTTCAAAGACTTCACATGCTTCTTCCTCCTGCTACCCAGAAGAAAACTCATTTCCATTTCTTTTCTGTAGTTCAGTGCGATCCAGAAACTTTTTTCCCATATTTCTTTTTTGTATTATTACATACCCAAATGCATTCTTTCTCAAATTTATGGATAGTTATGCCATTCTTCCTCCATATCAGAAGGAAGGTTACAGACCTGAAATCAAAAAACAAAATATGGCTGGTCTCCGAGCTTAGATGCAGGACAATAAGCCAGTGCTGTTACCAGGTGAACCATTCTGGATTTGGTACCTGTGACGGTTCGGGTTGGCTGCTACTGCCATAACCCTCTTCAGCCTGAGATTGTCAACAGTCTGAACCGAGGATGAGCTGGGCAATGTTTGGAACAAAGACGCCTTTTTTATTTCATTTCCCCCTCTGCTACACAGCTTATAATTACAAATCCAAGGATTAATAAAATAACAGTGGGAGGTCGAGCTTTTAGTTACAGGGCCCCTAAACTGTGGAATAGCCTGCCTGCTACTATAAGAGATGCCCCTTCAGTCTCAGCTTTCAAACCCCAGCTGAAGACTCACTACTTCAGTTTAGCACACCCTGACTAGAGCTGCTGATTTACTGTACAGACTGCATCTCTGTTGTCAGTCATTAGCACTAAACCATAAGTAACACGATAGTTATAATTTGTTACTAACCCTCACCAATTCTGTTTCTCTTCTCGGCACTCAAATTTGGCACTTGGTGCCACTGCCCACCTGCCAAGTTGTTTTGTCTGGCTAAGGTAAAGTCATCCCTGATGGAGGATCACAAGAACCATCGGGTAGAGGGATCCTTTGATCAGAATGGCTGGCCCAGCACTGACTCAGCTGTGGAATGGCCAATAGGGGGAGGCAGCTTGATGACTGAGGTCTCCAGGGCTATTATGTGATATCATCTACTGTTAAATTCTGTTCTGTACTGGTAATATTTCTATTTCACTGTTACATTGTACTAGACATACGGGCGCTAGAACAGTAGTGCTTAAACATTAGTAGGAACAGTCTATATTAAATGGTAAGGGGCCTTGACCTCATTCTGTTTGTTGTCTTAATTTTTTTTGTTAAAAATATTTTTGCAAGAAGCCTAAAGTAAAATAAATTTAAAAATAAAACAGAAACACATATGACAATACAGTAAGTATAATTAATACTGCCTTAGTGTAAAACTATGTAACAATCTGTAATACACAATGTTCAAAGAAGATATTTAGGAAAAAAAAATTATTTTTTTAGCTCATGAAATTTTTCAATAAAATTTCATTATAGACAACATTTTTTGTAAACACTCTGTCTGAGTTTGGCAACAGTTTGCCTTGTTCAGGGCCATTTACAACGTTGACAACAACATCTGTAAAACTTCTAACACTTGATAATGCAACATATAACTGACCGTGACTGACTACTGGTTCTGGCAAGTAAATGCCAACTTTTTCTAAGGTTTGCCCTTGAGCTTTATTAATTGTTATGGCAAAGGCTAATGTAACTGGAAATTGTCGCCTTCTTAAGGTAAAGGGTAAATTAGTAGAGGATGGAGCCAAATCAATACAGGGAATTTTCTGACGCTCATTTTCTTTTTTACAATCGATCTATTTGCTTGGATTTTTCTTTGTCTTTCAGCATTTCTTTAGTTGATGTTTACTTGCTGAGCTGACCGTTCTTCCAGGAGATGTTGCTTATATACGATTTGAGTGTCTGTGTCTTTTGTCCTACTTGACGTGTCCTTTTTTTGGGTGGCATGTTGTTAGTAGATAGTTAGTTAGTAAACATGCACGGGACAGTATGTGTGGCGTCTCCCCAGCAACGGATTTTATGTGCGTGGCCTCGACTACCCAATCAGCACTCTCCCCAGCAATGCTGTCCTTTATTTGTTTATCATGTGCGGCCGCGGCTACGCCATTCACTGTGTGCCCAGCTTCCAGTGTGTGTGTGTCCACAGTGCCGTGTGCATCGCACCGAGCCCCGCGCATGCGCACTTCACCAGAAGACACACACACACGGACACCTGGACGCACACAGGGGTTTTATTAAAGAGGATTGAGGATTACTTGTGTTCTGTTCTGTGTATTGTATTGTATTATATTGACCCCCTTCTTTTTGATACCCACGCTCAACCTACCCGGAAAGGGGTCTCTGATTGAACTGCCTTTCCTAAGGTTTCTTCCATTTTTTCCCTACTAGGATTTTTTTTTTTTGGGAGTTTTTCATCGTCTTTTTAGAGAGTCGAGGCTGGGTGGCCGTCAAGAGGCAGGGCCTGTTAAAGCGGCACTCCTTGTGTGATTTTGGCCTGTACAAAAATAAATTGTATATCAAACATCGTGATTAATGTGAACACTGCCTACTTTTCATTGAAGGGGATTTGTAGACATTTTGTCACACCATGTAGAAATGACAACACTTTACTTCACTATTAGCTCATACACTTATTTTGCTCAACTGGAAGAATCCTAGCCCACCTCTGTTAAGTCAGTGGTTAACTTATGTTATATGCTATTTGAAATTAGAAAAAATCTAATTCTCTCTTAGAAAATCTGTACAAAACCTTTTTAAAACCTGGCAGGATCAAATCAATAACATTTTAGAATAAGCATTTAAATTGATGAAGTGGATTCTCTTCCCTTATTTACTTTAATTATTTATTTAAGTATTTATTTACTTATTTTTCCTACTTTTAAAGTCTTACTGTGTTGGCCTAGCTCTCTTACTCATGGGCAGGGGTTGAATTGATTTGAACTTGCTTTTGTAAAATTTGACTTGCTGGTATGGAATGTTATTTGATTTTAATAAATTCAATAAAATGCTTAACAAAAAAAAAAGAAATGACAACACTGATTATAAGTGGCCGCCCCATTTCAAGACACCAGGGTTCAGCGTCTATGACAGGTGCAATTCCTCAGGTGGGTTTCATTGCTTCATAAGGTACCTCAGCTCACTTCTAGCCTTTGGCGTCTGTAGTTGTCATTGTTCAACATGAGGAGCTGTGCCAATGAAAGTCAAAGCAGCCATTATGAGGTTTAAAAACAGGAATAAAGCCAATAGAGACATTGGTCAAACTTTAGGATGACCAAAATCAACTGTCTGGAATATCATGAAGAAGAAAGAACACACTAGTGGGCTCAGTAATCACAAAGGAACTAGTAGGCCAAGGAAGACCTCCACTGCTAATGACAGAAGAATCCTCACAATGGTCAAGAAAAAGACCCAAACGCCTGTGTGTCAGATTAGAAACAGACTTCAGGGGGCCGAGGTGTGTATGTCAGAGAAGACTATCAGAGACTTCATGAACAGCAATACTGATGCCACAGTGCAAGATGTAGACCACAAGTTAGCATCACAAACAGGATGGCCAGATTACAGTTTGTGAAACAGAACTTCAAAGAGCCTGCAGAATTCTGGGAAAAGGTCTTATGGACAGACGAGACAAAGATGAGTCTGATCAGAGTGATACCAAGAGCAAAGTGTGGAGACTAAAATAAACTACCCAAGATCAAAGCAGACCACCTCATCTGTTAAACATGGCGGTGCTGGAGGTGTTATGGCTTGGCATGTATGGCTGCCACAGGTCCTGGCACACTTCTCTTCATTGATGATAGAACTGCTGACATCATTGGCACAATGAATACTGAGGCGTGTAGAAATATCTGATCTGCTCAAGTTCGAGTGAATGGTCTTTACTAGACACATTGATTGGTGTTCTGCCCAAACAGCTCAATGTGAGTCTCCTCATGGTCTTAGAATTTTTTAAACTGTCATACGCCTTTTACTCAGGAGTGGCTTCTGTCTAGCGTCTCTACCATAAACGCCTGTTTGACAGAGTGCTTGTGTGGAGGTCACTCTTCTAATAATAATTATTATCTTCTTATATATCTGGCCAGGATTTTAAATTACCTGTAGCTTGTAAACCGTTTGACCTATTGACCTGAAATTTGGTACACACACATTACGTGACGTCTACTATCCGCTTTCGGGGTGATAATTGACCTCCAAGGTTATTCTTCTTTTTATTTTATCTTATTGTAGAATCAACTCTCAGCAGCAGGCAGCAGGGTGGCCGTGCAGCACATGCGTACAGGCGCCGTTCTCATTCCTACCACCTTCGCCATCACTTCCTCTACCTCTTCATATCTTAAATCATTGCTGAGGCAGATTGAAGACTTAAGTGCCAAATTAAGTGAAAAATTAAGGAAAACGTGCTAAGTAATTGCAACACAAACACTGACTTAATCAGTTATAATGCAAAAAGATGACGATGAAAGAAGAGAAGAAGCGGGCCGCTAGGGTGGAGAAAAGAAGAGCTGCTCAGGAAGCAACAAGCGCATCAACCTCTGAGCAAACAAATTCTAAACGTACAGAGAAAGAGGATGAAAACTAGGAATGCTCAAGTCAAATGTATTAACACGTAGTGCACCGTTACTGGTTGTATAATAATGATAATAATGCATTTTATTTATTCATAGGTGCCATTCTAAACACTCAAAGACACTGTACAATAGATAAAACACACATTACAAACAAAACTAAAAATACAAAAGTTAAAATTAGACAGAGCAATTGTAATCAAAGAGGAAAATCAGTCTTAAACAGATGAGTTTTAAGTTTAGACTTGAAAAGTAAGAATAAATCAATATTTCTATTGCAGATAGTAATGAGTTCCAAAGCTGAGGAGCAGAGCATTCAGTTCGTGGTGGTAAGACGGAAGAAGGGGTCAGTCAAGTAGGATCTAAGGGTGTGGAAGGGAATGGCAACATGGAGGAGATTGGACAGATATGGAGGGGCAAGGTTGTGGATAGCCTTAAATGTTAACAGGAGAATTTTGAATTGAATGTGGAACTTAACCGGAAGCCAGTGAAGAGGCTGCAAGATGAGAGTGATATGGTGAATAGAGAGGGTTCTAGTAATGAATTCTGGACCAGTTGAAGCTTATAATGAGATTCACCAAAGAAAAGAGAATTGCAATAATCCAAACAAGAGGTGATAAGGCTATGAATAAGAATAGCAGTGGTGTTGGGAGTGAGGGAGGGACGAATACGATTAATGTTACGCAAGTAGAAAAATGGAGACTGGGAGATGTTATTGATGTGGTACTGAAAAGATAAAGTGCTGTCAAGGACCTTGGCCTGTGGGGATGGAGAAACAGAGGAATTATCAATAAGAAATGAAAAAGTATCACTTTTGTGACAATGTTGATTTTATACCAATGAGGAGAACCTCAGTTTTGTCACTATTTAATTTAAGAAAATTTGAAGAAAACCAGGATTTAATTTCTGCTATGCAGTCAATAAGCAACTGTGGGTGGGAAGGAAAAAGTAGGTTTGCTAGTGAGGTAGAGCTGGATGTCATCAGTGTAACAGTGGAATCTAATGTTATATTTACAAAAGATATTGCCGAGGGGAAGGAGGTAAATAATGAAAAGGAGAGGTCCCAAGTTCTTGCAGGTTCTTCTATCTTAGCAGAGGATTTCTGAAGTAGCCTTCAAAAGGGACCACTGAATTCTGAGGGATTCAGAAATGTCTGATCTGCTCAAATTCCAGTAAATCCCAACAAAGTCACTGGATAGTACTTCATCCTACAACAAGGTGATGATCCAAACGCACTGCTGAGGCAGCCCAGGAGTTTATCAAATCTACAAAATGGACAATTCTTGAATGGTTAAGCCAGACACCTGACTGAAATCCAACATATTCTGAAAAGCCCCGTGAAACAAGCAGGAGCTGAAGATGTCTTAGCAGAACATCACCAGGGAAGACCCTCAGCACCTGGTGATGTCTGTGAATCACAGATTTCAAGCAGTCATTGCATGTGAGGGATACGTGACAAAGGACTAAATATGACAACAGTGTTAATAGACCTGCCATTGCTGTGTGCCCTGAAATGGGGGGACTGTGTAGAAAAAGTGTTGTGTTACCAAAATGTCTGCAAATCCCTTTAAACGAAAGTCTGCGATTTGATCATTTCAATTCAATCAATGCATTTCAATCACTTCTGAATTGTTTGATTACTAATTTGTAAATCATTAGAACATATCAACCTTGAATGGCATTTCCCCCAAAAACTCAAAACTGCAGGCCCTTCATCCCAGTTTACTGCAGTAATGTCAGCAGAATGTCTTGGTCAGCTCCAGGCGGAGTAACCAATTTTTATTTACTTATTTTAAATTATCTGAAAAATTGTAATTAATGGGTGATGATTAGTTAAAATAACACAGAAACAAAGGCTTGAAGAGATGTTGTTTGTTTGATGGACCCCCAGATACAGTTATTTTTGTGACTAAAGTGTGACTGAAACAAACCTGAACCCTGGCTGGTAGGATTATGGTAAGTAGGCTGATTTACAATGGCAAAGGCGGTTTAATAGTCTTCATTCAGCGCCTCTTTTAATTACGTTCATGTTTACTTACTGATACAACCTTTAGGACTTTGTGGAAGCTCCCTGTGCATCGATGTTTACACTAATTGGTATGCTAATTTAGTTTACAGCAAGCGTATTTACCATGGGATAATCCCTAACAATTTACTGTTTGGAATTGATCTGACAGATTTGCAAATCATATTTTATAGTCCTTTGTGTGTTTCTGATGTCAGACTATCTATAAGAGTGAAATTAAGCCGAAATATTAGGTGTGGTTGTACAATGTCCAGGGCTCAAATCCATTTAAAGAACTGTCATGACCAGTGAGGCCTTTCGGTTACCAACTGACGTGAATCTGGGCAACTTTTCTACACAAAATTTTGGTGATTCTAATTAAAAAGAAAAAGGAGAATCTCCGTCTTCCCCCACTCTCGAATAGACGTCAAATATTAGAAATATATAAACGGTGTGCTATACGTGTAGAACAGAGTGTTAATTAACCTAGTGAGGAAATAGTCCTACTGCTAGCATGGACTGTTAGATATGATTGCCAGTGGGAGATGGCATACAGTTTTCTGGCCGTGTTTAACGTGTCTTAATGCGTTCAACTTGCTTAACGTGCCTCAAGCACGACTGTATGGCCAAACTTAAAGAATGAAGCAAGATACAGTCCAAAGACATGCAGGTTAGGTGCATTGGCGATCCGAAATTGTCCGTAGTGTGTGCTTGGTGTGTGGGTGTGCCCTGTGGTGGACTGGCGCCCTGCCCAGGGTTTGTTTCCTGCCTTGCACCCTGTGTTGGCTGGGATTGGCTCCAGCAGACCCCCGTGACCCTGTGTTAGGATATAGCGGGTTGGATAATGGATAAACAGAACTTTTGTTTTCTTTAATTTTTGTAGGAACAGTTTTCCTTGACATTTTGCTAAAACTTTTACAACAAAGATTTTTGGTGATGGAATTATTTGAACACGCGTCACACTGGTGCTTGAATCATGCTATGAAGCAAACTAAAGGCTGCCGAATTTTGGTAAATTGTGAAAAACGCATCTACAGTGTATGTGTATGTATGGAGCAGTCCACACTGTTCACTATTAATTACAGCCAATAGACCTCGCATGCATGCACTTTTACATTTTTTCAGCACTTGCATGACTTGCGAGTAAATGCAGACAGAGGCCATTTACCTGTTCTCATCCTCTTAGATCTGAGTGTTGCAATTGACACCATTGATCATAATATTCTTAGAAATCGCCTTAGTCAATGGGTGGGCCTCTCTGGCAGGGTCTTAAATTGGTTTGAATACTACCTGACAGGGAGAAAATTCTTTGTGAGTTGTGGTAATCACAACTCAAAGACACATGATATCCGATATGGTGCTCCACAAGGCTCTATCCTGGGTCCGCTGCTCTTCTCAATCTACATGCTTCCGTTAGGTCAGATTATCTCAGGTTACAACGTGAGTTACCACAGCTATGCTGATGACACACAACTGTACTTATCAATAGCACCTGATGACCCCGACTCTCTCGATTCACTAACACAATGTCTTACTGGTATTTCTGAATGGATGAATAGTAATTTTATCAAACTAAATAAAGAGAAAACTGAGATTTTAGTAATTGGCAGTAATGGATTCAATGAGGTTATCAGAAATAAACGATGCATTAGGATTGAAAGTTAAGACGGAAGTAAAAAATTTAGGGGTAACCGTTGACTGTAATCTGAATTTTAAATCGCATATTCATCAGACCACTAGGACAGCATTTTTTCACTTAAGAAACATAGCAAAAGTTAGACCTCTTATATCATTGAAAGATGCTGAGAAATTAATTCACGCTTTTGTTTTTCAGTCGACTAGATTACTGTAACGCACTCCTCTCAGGACTACCCAAATAAGACATCAATCGTTTGCAACGAGTGCAGAATGCAGCTGCTAGAATCCTAACTAGGAAAAGAAAATCCGAACTCATTTCTCCAGTTTTGATGTCACTACACTGGTTGCCTGTGTCATTCAGGATTGACTTTAAATTACTGCTTATGGTTTACAAAGCCTTAAATAATCTGCTCCATCTTATATATCGGAATGCCTGACACGTTATATTCCAAATCGTAACCTTAGATCTTCAAATGAGTGTCTCCTTACAATTCCAAAAGCTAAACTTAAAAGAAGTAGTGAGCCGGCCTTCTGCTGTTATGCACCTAAAATCTGGAATAGCCTGCCAATAGGAATTCACCAGGCTGATACAGTAGAGCACTTTAAAACACGGCTGAAAACACATTACTTTAACATGGCCTTTTTATAACTTCACTTTAACTTAATCCTGATACTCTGTATGTTCAATTCATCATAATAACTATTCATAGTGGCTCTAAAATCCGTACTGACCCCTACTCTCTCTTGTTTTTTTTTCCGGTCTTCTATTTGTCTATTCTTCATTTTATAAAGCACTTTGAGCTACATTTTTTGTATGAATATGTGCTATATAAATAAATAAATGCTGTTGTTGTTGTTGTTGTTGCATGCACCTCACTTCTCACTATGAAAGATGTGTGTGTGTGTATGGAGAAGTCCACTAAGCTCACCCTCAACCACAGCCATGGGAGATGGTGTGAATTCTACCGAAGATGTAGAAGCTTATACAAGTGTGATTTGCACTTGGCGAGATGGCACATGCGTGCATCTCACTTTTCATTCAACCCAAGCAGATAAACTGAGCTTTGTGGTATATGCGTGTTGTATGTTCACACAATGAGCTACCATACGTTTGCCTGAGACTGGTTGCAGCCTGTCCCGCTCAAATTGTGCCACAGCTGCACTCGACTACACGTCCATCTCGGATGAGATACCACCTGTCCCGGCCCACTTATTGGATACCTCTGTAAGTTCACCAATGTAGTAAAACCGCTATGGAGTCTTCGGTCTTCGGGTTGTTTTTTGTCCCGAAGACCACACACAATTAGTCATGACATAAGTGGATTAATCTTTAATTTGTTTTTGTGCACTTTTCTAATGTGATTATAGTCTTCTTTGTACTTTTTTTCAGATCCAAGGAATCCATTTCTGCAGTTTGTTTTGTTACCTTAAGTCTTTATAAAAAAATTGTTCCAAATTTATTACGTTATCTTTTGACCCCATTTTGTTTGGTCACTGGCCATTGCTATTTAGTGGATTTTGCATCGTTCATTACCTAGGTAATGTTTCCCACAATTCACTGGGGTGGCACAATGATGATATTATCGATGAGCCTATTTAAGGGTTACTCTTTTTACTTATAAATGTTCCAAGACCTGAAAAAAAATCTGTGACCCCATGTTGATTGTTTCTTTGTATTTTAGATTAGATAAACTTGTAAGAATGTTAAGAAATTTGACAAAGGAGAGGAGATCATTCACTCCATGAAGCTTGTTTGTTTAACTAATAGCTGAGCTGTCCCAGTATCTCATTCAGATCCTTCTTAAAGTTTGTCAACTCCATGTCTTAGTAGCTTTTGCCAAGTCCCACAACTCTTTGCATAAAGAAGATCTTCCTGGCTCCTGTCAGTTCCCCTTAATTTCCACAGATGTCCTGCATACTTGATTCACCCTTATGCTCGTTGCTGGATCTACTTTATCAATGAATTTGAGGATTTTAAAGATCTGAATGAGGTTCCCACACAGTCCCCACTGCTCAGACTAAACAGGTTTAATTCTCTGAGTCTGTCACAGTAGGACAAATCCTTAACACCCATGATGCACTTGGTTGTTCTCCTCTGCACAGCTTCAAGTACTGCTATGTCTTTCTTTACCGGGGTGACCAGACCTGCACATAGCACCCCAGATACAGTCTTACAAGTGCATTATATAGTGCTTAACCGTTAAGCTGAAGGAATGTTGCTGGGTCTACTTTATCAATGCCTTTGTGGGTTTAAAAAACCTGGACTAGGTCTCCAAACAGTCTCTTCTGCTCAAGACTAAACAGGTTTAATTCTCTGAGTCTGTCACAACAGGACATGTCTTTAACACCCATGATGCACTTGGTTGTTCTTCCTCTGCACAGCTTCAAGTGCTGCTATGTCTTTTTTGTGTTGTGGTGACCAGAACTGCACATAGGACTTCGGATGTGGTCTTACCAGTGCATTATACAGTTTGAGCATAACGTCCCTTGAGAATAATTCAACAGTTTTTGTATTACAGTGATCCCTCGCTATATCGCGCTTCGACTTTCACGGCTTCACTCCATCACGGATTTTATATGTAAGCATTTCTAAATATATATCATGGATTTTTCACTGGTTCGCGGATTACTGCAGACAATGGGTCCTTTAATTTATGGTACATGCTTCCTCAATTAGAGCACGTATTATGTATTAAATAAAACTCCTCAATGATATATGATATGCTTCCCACGCGGTGCTTCACATACTTAAAAGCCCAAACAGCACCTCTTGGTTTTTGATTGTTTGCTTTTCTCTCTCTGTCTCTCACTCCCTTTCTCTCTCTGACATTCTCTGCTCCAGATGCACATCCCTTTGAAAGGGAAGATATTTTTGCATTCTTTTAATTGTGAGACGGAACTGTCATCTCTGTCTTGTCACGGAGCACAGATTAAACTTTTGAAAAAGAAACAAATGTTTGTTTGCAGTGTTTTAAAGTCACTGTCTCTACATCCTCCTGTGTTTCTGTGTAAATCTGTGACCCAAGCATGACAATATAAAAATAACAATATAAACGTATGGTTTTTACTTTGCGGATTTTTACCTTTCACGGGGGGTTATAGAATGCAACCCCCGCGATCGTGGAGGGATCACTGTAATTACAATGGCTGAAACATAAAATAACAAGGATACAAACTCACTGGACAAATAATGCAGCCAATCAATCTATCAATCATTCAATCAACAAGTAAATAAATAAATAAAAATAAACTTAATAAGTACAGCAGGTATAAGCATGATAGCAGTGGGCAGAAAAGACCCCCAGAGGTGCTTTTGAGCACAACATAGAGGAATGAGCCTGTGGCTAAAAATGCTCCAAGACACCGCTTGGAGGGGACAGAGGGGATTTTTCATGATGGCTTCTAATTTTCAATTTGATGCTCCCACCATCTCCTGGATCATGGACTACCTGACCAACAGACAGCAGTTTGTGAGGCTGAAGGATCCATGGCTTGTTATTGGGAAAACTGTACATGACCTTTTTGGGGACTGTGTTAACCACACAAGACTTGATGTAGTCTGTGACACTGTGGCTCATTCCCTCAGTCTCCCTGTCGTGTGACTCACAAAGCAGATCCCAGTCCATGTTTTCCAAGGCATCCTTCAGGGCCTCCTCAGCCTCCATTGTCAATTCCTGCTCAGTCCTGGTGGTTCTTGGCAACCTCTGGACAATGGGTGCGACCATAAAAGACTTTTTTCTTTCTATCTTTCGACTGCAATTTTGTTTTTGCCTTTTTTGTTTTGACCAACGATAGGATTTCTTCCTGGTTTACAAACTTTGAGTGTCTCTGGCTTTGTTATCTTTTCTGATCTTTCTCAAAAATCTTTTTGTCCAGCTTAGGCAAGAACAGATTGATGCTAAGGTCTGAACTGTTATTATGTTCTCACTATTGCTCCATTCCTTATGGTTTTGACGGTTGAGTTTTGCCATTCTATGGTATAATTTTCAAATTTATAGCAATGACACTGTGAAGAGAGGTTTGTGGCCCTGTGTGTTTTTAATTAGATAAATAATTTAGAGTGTTCAGTCTTCAGAAGTGAAAATGTGCATATTCCACTCATAAACTGATTGAGGTACATGCCTCATCGTGCATTCATATGTAGACGTGAGTGGGACAAGCAAGTGTTTCGTTCACACCTCGGAGTGGTTGATTTGGCATCTGCACCGGGCCACAGCCTAAAAGGGAGCCTGCGCAACTGAACGGAGGAACAACAAAATGAAGATGAAGAATGAAAAAGACAGCAAAGGTTAAAAGAGAAGAGAGAGACAGGAATGGGAGAGCTTATTCTGTTTGGTATGGAGGCAGATGGTTGGAATAAGCCCCCGCGGACCGAGAATGGGGCCAGCATTTAACGAGGCTGAAGGAGGCGCTCCTATTGAGCGACATGTGGGAATAGGAGAGGCCCATCGTGCGGAGTCTCCTGCAGATGCTGAGGGACTAGTGACGGGGACCCAAGCCAGGTTTAATGGTTGGCTGCACCTATCAATGGACATCTCTTGCTATCTGGCCGTGAGGACATAAGCAGAAGATTTGCTTGGTTTTAGAAAGAAGCATTGGGGCTCATGGCTTTAAAGAAAGAAGGTCTAGCCTTGGGTTTTAACCACATTTTAATGGAATTGTTTATTGAAAATTTTAACCTCCACCGAGCACCTGTTTTATCAGATAATTTCCTTAATTATTGATTGAAGGCTTTTGGTACTGCACTTTTTGCACATTGTGATATGAATAAAGCACATATCACTTTGCACCGACCCTTGCTCAATGTTTGATTCCTAACTTGCCTAGTCTATCCTTGGTTTTGACTTTTGATGGCTCTGGGTTTAAGCTGGCAAGGAGTGTGAAGCTAAACCGTGCCATCAGAGACACCTTTGCAAAGCGAAATGTCATTGCCACTATTTAAGATGGTGGCACATCATTTGAGATGTCTAGACATTTATCTAAGACTCTCTGATAAATACAAACAATTTTCAAAAAGTAAACAGGAGTGACAAACTTGGACTTTCTGACTCAAAATTTTGGTTACTGTTTTGGTAATGCCTTTCTGGTTTCTATCTCCTCTGGTACAAGACCTTAGCTCTTGGACCATTCTAAATATTTTCTTCTCTAATAAAAATGCCTGCCTCTCTTCTGCTTCTAGATAAATCCAAACATTTGAAATGATGATGTACTAACTAGCTGTCTTGTTTGCATTTTTCTTCTTTATCCACAGTCCTGAAGAAGAATCTTAACCTCCACAAAGAATTGGTAAAGGCCTGAATGTGATCCCTGCGGTGGGTTGGCACCCTGCCCAGGATTGGTTCCTGCCTTGTGCCCTGTGTTGGCTGGGATTGGCTCCAGCAGACCCCCGTGACCCTATTCGGATTCAGCGGGTTAGAAAATGGATGGATGGATGAATGTGATCCAAAGCAGGTCAGAAGGCACACAGGTGTGGTGCTGGAAGCACAGTATTTTTTTCTTTGTACAAATATGACAGTAAGTGGAGGGAGTTGTTCTTAGATTCCCCAAATGGCTAATCGGTTCATTCCCACATCAAGTGCTCCATGACTACAAGTCCATCTCTTCAATGATTCTCCATGGACCTATAACACACCATGCCACACCACACTAAAGCAACAAAAACAAAATCGTGTAATCAGAATAATGTCTAAAATCATAATCAGAAAAATAAATCAACTCTAGAAAAGAATCACAATGATTATAAGATGTCAAAAATCCCAATTCGTCACCGTCCTAATCTTTTAACTATTCTTCCTTTAAAATTAGGGTTAGGGGTAGGGTTAGGGTTCAATCTGATCCATAGTGATGCATCATCAATCTAAGGTGGCCACATGCAAAGAGCAATTTAGCATGGAAAGCTCATTTCAGTACCAATAATTATTTGTATTAGTGAACAGCATTGGTTTTAAAAGAGTAGACTTTCAACCCTTTGGCACACCCTGTACCCAGTGTGGTATTCCACATCATATAAATTGTATTTATCTGCAATAGAAATGATCAGATCCTGACCCAAATTAAATATTTGGCAGGGGATTACAAAAAGGCAGATGAATGATTTGTTTAGTTTCCTCGTCTTTCCATTGCCAAAGTATAATTACGGCAATTCATAAAAGTTGTATGTAAGTATTCATTATTCAGAAATTTTGAGTGATTTTTGTGGAACTTGAGGTTAAGTAAGCATGGTAGTTGCCTGACTGTCTTGTGTTTCTGCCAAAAGATTACGAAGCCTGCCAAAGTTTACCCCAAAATTCCCGTATCTGAACAATCACCTTAATGGTAACATTGTGTTTTTAATTCGTCAGCATCTTAAATTCTAAGTAATGTAAT
Organism: Polypterus senegalus; assembly: GCF_016835505.1. Taxonomy (NCBI): domain Eukaryota; kingdom Metazoa; phylum Chordata; class Cladistia; order Polypteriformes; family Polypteridae; genus Polypterus; species Polypterus senegalus. The sequence goes on along the minus strand of NC_053160.1, from coordinate 177,921,388 downwards.
AAAATGTAATATATTTCACAGAAATAACCAAACATCTAAAAGTAAGATCGTAAGAACTCAGTGCAATTTTCATCAAAATAAAATGCATTAAATGGAGGAAGAATTATCAAAGTCATTATGCTAAATGCTTTCTGATGACCGGATACAAATTTACAATAAATGGTAAAAAAAGAGTATTTGCGATTACAATTTGTTTTCATTTAAATGAAATACATGGCACTCGTGTCCCTTGTAAGTATCCGTCATGGTTTAGCTGGAGCTCCTCTCCTAGATCTACCATGTTGTGCTTTTCAGCTTCAATTACTTTTTGATTGCGCCCCACTTTTATCTCTAAGAATTGTGTCGGAAACACAACAAATGCAGAAAGGGGAGAGGTAATGTTTAGAAACCCTGGTACCACTTAACAAAACCTTTATTAACTCTTTCAGGGCTAATTATTTTTTTTCATTTTCTGCCAGGTCAGAATATTTTTCCCAAAAGCTCACTTCTCTAAAAGTATACAAATCAAACACTATATGCATTTAACATTAAACAGTAGCTTTGTAGTATGCTTACATAATTACTACATACCCGTTTGTCTAACCATTTATATTCTTCTGAAAGGCACCTTCTAGAAGAAGAAAAAAAAAGACAGCTGCCTTACATTTTTGATTTCCATATCCCTTGCATCAAAATCGGAGTTTGATAAGTCAGAATCTGATTCAGAAACAATATGCAAAAAGTAAGAAAATCAATAATGCACACAGATTATTTTGCTTTACACATTTGCTTTGCTCTTTTGCCCGACATCTATGCTATTCTAGATGCTGTTTATGCTCCTCACATATACACACAGGGACTCGATGTCAAGTCAATGAGTTTAACAGTCCTCCTAGCAAAGAGGGTCTACCTGTTACGTGATGTTGAGTTTTGCCGATGTCTACAGCTGATTATTACCCTTTCTGCCCCTGGATGTCAACTAAAATCAACATCCAACATCGCCCCCTGCTGTCGACAAAAGTCAACATCTGCCCTAACAGAGTTCATTTAATTCATCAAATAATTAAACAAATATTAAAAAAAGCACAGACCAAAAATTAACAAATTTAAACACTAAATTCCTAAAAAAAAATAAAAATCAAACCGTTAATTGTACCATTACACAGTGCCCTGGAGTAAGGCCTTTAACCTGAAAATTGCTCATGTGAAAAGATAATTTCCCCTTGTGGATTAATACAAATACCAAAAGAAAAATCCAAGAGCAAATCAAAAGCAACTTAAGTTAATGTTTCAATGTTTTTTTTCCATTTTTGAATTTTTTGTTTTTTAAGTATGTGTAATGTATTTTCTGAATGTGCCACCGTGTACTTTGTGGCTGGAGCCCCAGGAGGCAGGCCCACCCTAATATTACCACTCTTGAACCCTCTTACTACCTGTTTAAGCCCAGAGGAAAGAAGCTCAAGCAGTGTTTCACTGAAGTTTAATTGGAGGCATTTTTGTGTATTTACTTCTCTTTTTTTAATAAATTTTTTTGGTGTTTTTATTTGGATTGTGTATTGAGACTTGTTTGCCACCTGCCTGTTACACAACTGCTTGCTTTCTGTACTTGAGACCATCTTTGTTATTATTTTTTCAATAAATTGCTTCCTTTTATAAAGGACCATTATTTACCTTTTGGTCAGAAAAATGAAACGTTTTACTTTCTGTATCTTGTGGGGTGGAGTGGTGACTCTGAGGCTAGGGCCCTTGAGCAAGTCCCTTAACCTGCAATTGCTCCATCCTGGGTATGACATTAACCTGCATCCAGCTCTGTATGTAGGCCCTCCAACCAGCAGGGAAAAACCTTGGGGTTAGTGGCAGATTTAGCACTCCAACCACCATAAGAAAGCCTCACTAGTGTGTTGCTGAGGTGTCACCCGTTGTATGGCTGCACTCGGGTCCTAATCTGAGCTGCTCAGTTGGTTTGTCATGTGGTGGGTGTGGCAATACGCTGTATCAGAGTGTGCTCCTAACCTCTGTATCTTGTGATGCACTTTAGAGCTGCTTAGGTTTATTGGAACATTTAATATCCGTTTTTCCATTTTTGGGCCAAGTCATGCTAAAGCCTAGAGTCTAGCTATGTTTTGCATTTAGTTTAATTTTAATAAGCTATAAAAAAAAAACCAAATTTGCTTGAATTGCTGTTTGAGAAGTGCCTGGTTAGCATGCTGAACACAACCCATTTTAACAGTATCTCTGACGTGATTGGTTGAGCAAGGGTCTGTTTTCTGATCATGCAATTGGATTGGCCACAAGAATTAAATGAAGAAAACTTTAAAACAAAATGCCAGAAAGTGACCAGGTAGCTGTCCGTCTCCAGCTCTGTTTTGCTTTGAGAAGGAAAACTATAGACAGAAAAAATGACTTGGCCATGAAAACATTGAAAGGAAGAAATTTAATGACAAAGTTCAAAAGTAATGGTGAGCTAGCATCGTACTCGGTAGCACAACTGTATTATCGTAATATTTCCCTCTACTTACCCTTTACTTGTTTTCTCCAAGGGTAAGTGTACTCACCAAGTTCGTTACCGGGTTGGTCTACTGTTGCACTTTAAGATTTACATACACGTACATAACTATACACATACACACAGAAACTCAACAGTGCCCTATGAATGACACACACACAGCTGGTTAACATCTAGCTCTTTAAACCACACAAGTGCTTTACAAATAACACATCCTGTCACTCTCAGCACTTCAAGAGACTTACTTATTACTGGCACAAACAACATACAATGTTATAATGATATCTCAGACCTAAATATTACTTTTGGTCTACAAGAATACATTTAAACATACGAAGGCTCAGCACTCTTGACTATAGGCCATTTATCAGCCAAGAATGCCTTACTTTATGTCCTGTTCCCTACTATTGAGTGGAGCTCTCACCCTCAGACTTAATAAACCTAGAAGCACAAAGGTAATGGCAAACCTCCGGCTGTACCAGGTGCACAAAGAAACCTACCTTATTATTTCAGTCACTCTAGACATTAAGACAAAGCATAGAAAATTAAAAGCAGCGTGGTATTTATTACAGGAATAATAATAACACCACTGGAACAAAGAATAATAGAAAATAGGACTGATAGAAAAGTCTGGATATAAATAGTCTTTAGAAAAAGCTTACGAAAAAGTAGAGATGATGACAAGGATGAATGTCACAGGCGGCTTGTGATCTTAGCGCTTGTAGTTGTTCATAATGCTTTTCTGATGACCAGATGGAAACTGCTTCACGTTGACGTCACTTTGTCCTCCCCTGATGACTTCTTCCCTTCTTCTTCTTCCTCCCTCCTTCCTTACTCACTATATTGCTCCTCAGATGAGGCATATTTATTCTAAAATTCTTCCAGGGATTTTACAAGATGTGATTGTTAGATATTGTGATTGGGTGGCTGTCAATATGATGAATGAATTCACTGTTCATTTTCCAAAACAATAAAACTTTATGTTCTCTGAGGTGTCGCTATGTCTTCCATTCCCAGGCTATAAAATAATTAGATGTCCATCCTTTCTCAGGTTATAAAGTAATTGAGCCACCAGCAGGTCTTCCTTTCTTTGTTGGAACAGCTGTTTTAAAAATGAGATATAACTAGGAAGAAGACATGCTTTGATTTGTCATGAATGTAGTTCATCTGTTGTCTTGTCTTGAACAAAATATAATGAAAATCTAAACCAAAATGTACAGATTTTGTACCCCACAAGAACAGCATAACAGTTGGCATGCGTTGAAGTGCACTGGGACAGCAAATAAATTTAATAAGGGAACAGTAACTGGTTACTTGAATAATTCATTTATATATGTTTATTGAATTACTTTTGCTGTTCTATGAATACATATTTTGAATGTTTGGACTTTATACAATTGATTTCTTTGGGCTCAGCATTTTCACTGGGCATTGATTTTGATAAGTGAATATGATAAGTGCCTTCTTCTGTTCTCCTTCTTCAAACGCGCTGCGTTCTTTAGTTAGATATTTTTGTATGGATGTATACTAAACAGAAGTATTTTAAACAGAAAATGTGCTTACAAGTCATTGTAGTGCATAGTTATTTTTCCACGCTGGATAGAAATGGATTAAAATAATTAGATGATCTTATCTAGAAGTATCAGTAAGTAAAATATAATTGAAAAATGAGATAAGTTAGGCATAAATTAGTAAGCAAATCTGTTAACAGTTTCTTTATATGGAATAAGGCAAAATAATTAAACTGTTCTCATGCTGACATTATACTCTGAGGATTGTTCAGATGTTTCCACACCATACACATTTTACACCGTCTACATTTTATTTTTCATAACCTCTGCTGCCATCTTCACCCCAAAGAACTCTCCCCCCCTCAGATCTCTTATTAAGTGTTGAAGAATTCTAAGACACGATTATGAGGGGGGGATGCGCGCAGGACTTAGGGAAGATGTTGCACACTGCTTTTATAATAACTATTATTTTATCTCCTGCAGTTTTAAAAGAAGAAAAATAATTTGTGAAAAGCGGACAAGGAAACAAAGTAGAAATGTGTGCTATAAATTACAGATGGTGTCGCTTTGGAGAAAAATATACTTTACGTTATAATAATAATAACACGCTTTATGTATATGCCTTTTAGTTGTCCAAAGACATGGTACAAAGCCTAACAAGAATAGTTAAAAATACAGGGAAAGGTAACAGTAAATGAAAACAACACAGAATTATACAAAGGATTTAGTAAACAGATTTAAGTTGTGAAAAATAGGGGGCGTCACTGAGCCCCAGACCCTGAACGCAATTGACACAAACAGTCACGGGTTCAAATATAATTTTTATTTCTTTCAGGTACCTTAAACAGCAGTGTACATAGAGGGATAGTGAAGAATTTGTCTTTCTTCTCTTCCTCCCAGCTCCTCTTCCTCCACAGAAGTGTCGTCTTCTGCCTCCCAACTCTTCAATATGTTGAGGATGGCTTCTTGTTAGCTAGGCCCTGCAAGTAGTCTGACAAAGTCCGGCAGAGGTACCATCATAAAGTAGTGATAGTCGATCCCTGTAGTACCCCCTGGCGGCATCCAAGACACCCAGGCCCGTCCCACAGGACTGTGGCTTCCAGCTTTTCCCCATGGCCCGGAAAAATGAGAGCAACGACAGATGGCTGCTGTCTTCTAACGTGTCGGGGAAGTATTAACTCTGAACATGCTAACCCCGCAATCCTCCAATCATTCTGGCCTCACATCTAGGGAACAGAGATCAATTTATAACCTGGTTGGGACACCAGTCCATTGCTGTCCTTCCACTCTGGCCTCCGTTCCTGGCAAGGGACCACCTTTCCAGACAATTCCATATGGCACTTGCTCTATAATGTTTATTTTTAAAAATTGGTAGTGACTTGACTTCTCTGAGCTTCCGAGATAGTGCTTTCCACAAGGTTGGATCTGAAACACTGAAGGCTCTATCACCCTTTGTACTCTTCCTAGTCCTGCGAATGGTAAGTGGTGAGATGATCGGTGTTGGGCTGGAACGTAGAGGTGGAGGAGATTAAGAAAGATAAAATGGAGCATGATCATTTAAAGCTTTGTAAGATAAGTGCAGTATTTTGGAATGAATACAAGATTCAATTGGGAGCTCATGTGACTACCTCAAAGTTGGCGTAATCTACTTTGAGGGAATTACATGATCTTCCCGTTTATTTTAGCAGATCAGTTTAAACAGCTAAGGTTTAAATATCGCAAGTAAATATTAAACTCTTTTTCAAAAAAAATTGCTGCCTTCATGGAAGAAATTAACCAAAACGTGAATAGGTGGTGCATCCTCCTTTTCATATTACCAGAGACAATCAACACTGTCAAGATGAACATTCTCCCCAAGTTTCTTTTTTTCTATTTCAGAGCATCCCCATATACATTAACAGACTTTTTTTAAGAAATTATATTCAATCATAACCTCAGTCATTTGTAATTTAAAACATTCATGTATCCAAATGGTGACTCTACAATGACCTAAAGCAGAAGGAGGCACGGCACTAGATAAATAGATAGATAGACAGATAGATACTTTATTAATCCCAAGGGGAAATTCACATAATCCAGCAGCAGTATACTGATACAAAAACAATATTAAATTAAATAGTAATAAAAATGCATTTAAAAGCAGACAATAACTTTAAATAATGTTAGTATTTACTCCCCCAGATGAAATTGAAGAGTCACATAGTGTGGAGGACGAACGATCTCCTCAGTCTGTCACTGAAGCTGCTCCTCTGTGTGGAGATGACACTGTTCAGTGGATTCTCCATGATTGACAGGAGTTTGCTTAGTGCCCGTCGCTCTGCCACAGATGTTAAACTGTCCAATTTTACTCCTACAATAGAGCCTGCCTTCTTAACAAGTTTGTCCAGGCGTGAGGCGTCTTTCATCATTATGCTGCCTCCCCAGCACACCACCGCGTAGAAGAGGGCACTTGCAACAACCATCTGGTAGAACATCTGCAGCATCTTATTGCAGATGTTGAAGAACGCCAACCTTCTAAGAAAATATAGTCGGCTCTGACCTTTCTTACATAGAGCATCAGTATTGGCAGTCCAGTCCAATTTGTCATCCAGCTGCACTCCCAGATATTTATAGGTCTGTACCCTCTGCACATGGTCACCTCTGATGATCACAGGTCCATGAGGGGCCTGGGCCTCCTAAAATCCACCACCAGCTCCTTGGTCTTGCTGGTGTTAAGGTGTAAGTGGTTTGAGTCACACCATTTAACAAAGTCTTTCATTAGCTTCCAGTACTCCTCCTCCTGCCCACTCCTGATGCAGCCCACAATAGCAGTGTCGTCAGCGAACTTTTGCACGTGGCAGGACTCCGAGTCATATTGGAAGTCTACCTTTCAGTCTTATTACTGGGGGGCAAATACACTGTACAGGCCATAAAGTCCTGGGTCCTTATCTATGAAGTTGTGTGTAGAATTCACATTAAAACACGGCGTATGGACAAAAATGAAAATGTGTGTACACACAAAAAAATTCAGATACACAAAACCATGCGTAAGGCAACTTCCACACACTTCAGCTCATAAATCCCTGTCAGCCTGAAAAGTAACTCACAGGCCTGCTGCCGTGCCCCGACTCCTTTCATAATTTTGCATATTTTAATATGCAAATCAATATAAATAGCACCTTCCGTTCAGTGTTTGATTAAAAGACAATGGCAAAAGCATTCACTCTAGCTCCATATGCACAAAGCACTCAATCATTCAACTTAAAATCTTTTATCGAGTCTCATTTAAAATTGTCGTGAATGTTGCAACAGAGCTCCAGCCTCATTAGGCCATATGTTTAGGGTATGCACTAAATGAACATCATTTTGGACAAAAATCTTTGCATGCCTATTAGATAGCCTTGGTGTCACAATCCCTCCTAATCCATTAACAGCTGTCTTTGGTGATCTCACAGAGGGCCTTAAAGTGGAGAAGGACAAACAAACTGGAATTGCCTTTACTGCACTATTGGCACATAGACTTGTCTTGCTCAACTGGAAGAATCCTAACCCACCTCTTTTAATTAAGTCGGCAACCGATGTCCTATACTATTTGAAACTGGAAAAAATCTAATTCTCACTTTGAGTATCTGCTCAAAATTTTTTCTTTAATATGGCAGGACCTAATCAATAACATTTTAGAATAAGCTTCCATATGTTGAAAACGATACTCTTCTTTCTTTGCTGCTCTTAAAGATTTGCTCTGGCTGTTGTCGCTTCTCTCTATCTCTTGGAGGGGACTGAACTTTGGCTTATTAAGTTTGACCTGATTGTATGGAATGTTACTTGCTTCAAATTAAAATCAATTAATCAGTTCTAAGGGCTTGGTGTAAGTGAGGATCCTAGCATGAGAACTCCAAACATACTGAAGTTTGTTAAGAACAGACTTTGTAAGATCGTACAATACTACAGCATTACTGCAGTTGAATCTAGATGGACTGGACACTCAGCGTAACGTTATATAAGTAAACAAAGCAAAAACACTAAAGGAATTTCCTTAATCAATACTTAAAGGTGATTAAATAAATAAAATAGATTTAAAAAATAATGAAAAATACAGAATATCCTACAATAAAAAAATATGCATAGTAAAATAGAAAGGTTAATATAAGCTACGCGCAAAATATCTGAAAGCAGACAGATAATGTCAGAACCAATGCTAGCCCCTTGTGAACCTAAATGTGATTAAGTGGGTTTGACAATATTACGATATTTTGTTGGATACAAGACCCTCTTGTATGTTTATTTCCACTCATGGACTGCCACCTCATCCTTAGCTGGGTCAAGCCTTAGGCCTAATGGACAGATGTGAAGATTTGGAGCTGGGGGGACAGATGTGTAGATTTACAGTACGTTTCAGCCAGTGTGTACTCCATGGCTTATGTTTATTTTTAATTTTTTTCTGTTTTTTTATGCATTTTTCTTTAATTGGTTACATTTTCATTATAATAATAATTACATTTTTGTAGCAAGTAGGAGCCAAATCTTTTAAGTTAACCTCCTTAGTGTTACATTTTCTCTCAAAAAACATGTGAAAAGTGTTGCATTTTTGGCTTGGAAATGACATTTTTATTAAATCTCATCTTCCTACTGTAAAATGCACTAAAAGTACAGTTAGAAGTGCAGAAACTGTAATAAGGACACAAATAATAATAATGATAACAACATTTATTTCTGTAGCATGTCTTCATACAAATGGTGTAGCTCAAAGTGCTTTACAGGATGAAGAAAGAAACAAGAAAAATATAAAAATAAGATTAGGCAATACTAATTAACAAAGAAGAAAGTAAGGTCTGATGGCAAGGAGGACAGAAAAAAACAAACAAAAAAAAAACTCCACTGGGCATTCTACCTAACATGAAAGATCTAAATCATAATTTAATAATCATCATCATCATAATAATAATAATATGAACAGCACACTGCACATTTGCCAGTTTCCTGCGAGAATCACTTTCAGATTCACCAGAATCCCTTTCGGTTTCAGTGCCTGTTTCAATTTCACTACCTGAGGACAGATTCACCTCATCATCAATACTGATTTCTTATGAGGTGTCATTATGAGGCTAGAGAAGTGGAGTCTACACCTTTGCCCAGGTAACACTGATGCAAGGCATGTCTATACCGTTGCCCAAGTAAAACTTGGCACAAATGCTGTTGCCACTTTTACAGCCCGAGTAGTCATCAGGTTTTACGTGAGATATGTCTATACCGTTGCCCAAGTAATGCTTGTCACTAACGCTGTTGGCACTTTTACAGTCCAAGTAGTCTTCAGGTCTTACACAAGATGCGTCTATACCATTGCCCAAGTGACACTGCAGACTAACTCTTTTAACACTGTTTTTACAGCCCAAGTGACTCTCTGGTGTAACGCTAAGGAGGTTAGTGTTAATAGCTTTCTGGTTTGTCCACATAATCTTTAGCAAACTGCAGACGAGCAGCAATGTTTTTTTGGAGAGCAGTGGATTTCTCCTTGCAACCCTGCCATGCACACCATTGTTGTTCAGTGTTCTCCTGATGGTGGACTCATGAATATGAACAATAGCCAATGTGAGGAGAGGCCTTCAGTTGCTTAGAAGTTACCCTGAGGTCCTTTGTGACCTCGTCGACTATTACACTCCTTGCTCTTGGAGTGATCTTTGTTGGTCGGCCACTGCTGGCGAGGGTGACAATGGTCTTGAATTTCCTCCATTTGTACCCAATCTGTCTGACTGTGGATTGGTGGAGTCTAAACTCTTTAGAGATGGGTTTGTAACCTTTTCCAGCCTGGTGAGCATCAACAACTCTTTTTGTGAGGTCCTCAGAAATCTCCTTTGTTCGTGCCATGATACACTTCCACAGACATGTGTTGTGAAGAGCAGACTTTGATAGATCCTTGTTCTTTAAATAACACAGTTGTGCCCACTCACACCTGATTGGCATCCCATTGATTGAAAACACCGGACTCGAATTTCACCTTCAAACTCACTGCTAACCCTAGAGGTTCACATACTTTTGACACTCACAAATATGTAATATTCAGTCATTTTCCTCAATAAATAAATGACCAAGTATAATATTTTTGTCTCATTTGTTTAATTGGTTTCTTTTTATCTACTTTTAGGACTTGAGTGAAAATCTGATGATGTTTTAGGTCATATTTATGCAGAAATATAGAAAATTCTAAAGAGTTCACAAACTTTCAAGCACAACTGTATATTCTGCTTTGTGAACTTTTAAATCCTATCACTTGGAAAATACATGTTGTTAGAACATTGGCACATTAGAACAATCTAGACGAGAACAGGCCGTTCAGCCCAACAAAGCTCGCCAGTCCTATCTACTTATTTCTTCCAAAAAACCATCAAGTCGATTTTTGAAAGTCACTAACGTCTTACTGTCTACCACACTACTTGGTTGCTTATTCCAAGTGTCTATCGTTCTTTGTGTAAAGAAAAACTTCCTAATGTTTGTGTGAAATTTACCCTCCACAAGTTTCCAACTGTGTCCCTGTGTTCTTGATGAACGATCCACTGGACTAATTCAGTCATGTCACCTCTTAATGTTCTTTTGCTTAAAGTGTAAAGGCTCAGCTCTTTTAATCTTTACCTCATCACTCATCTGCTGTAACCCTGGAGTCAGCCTAGTCGTTCTTCTGTGGACTTTTTCCAGTGCTATTATATCCTTTTTGTAGCCTGGAGACTAAAACTGCACCCAGTATTCCAGATGAGGCCGCACCAGTGTGTTATAAAACATCATCATGACCTCCTTGGACTTGTACTTCACATATCAAAGTGTTATATAACCTGAAATTCTGTTAGTCTTCTTATTGTCTTCTCAACACTGTCGGGAAGTCGATAGCTTAGAGTCCACTACGACTCCTAAATCCTTCTCATAAGGTGGACTCTCGATTTTCCGACTGCCCATTGTGTATTCAAACCTAACATTTTTACTTTATACTTTACATTTATTGACATTAAATTTCATCTGCCACAAATCTGCCCCAGCCTGTCTAAATATGCCAATAATTATTTGTTAAGGATCTCTTTGTATACCATGTTGTCAGTTCGGCCCTCCAGTTGTAACATGACCAAGCTGTGCTCTGAGCTTACTCTTGAGTATGCAACTTACAGTTGGCCATGTGAACAGTAATCTTGTCTCAAATCTCACAGCTTGGATTGCTGCTGTCATAATCGGTTTGAGTTTCATGGTTTGTTTCAATTATGACAGTATTTGCAGGATTTGTTGTATTGAAGTGACATTCGGCATCTGTCAAGCATTGTAAGCACACAACCGGTTTCATCGATAAAATCACATCCAGCTTTTGAGAGTTTAAACATTCATAAACATCAAAGTGTCCACTACTGAAATCATCACCTGTGAATCTAAGATGTTTAAGAGGCATTGGCGGTTGTCAAAAGGTGTAAAATATTTGGCCATTTCGGTACAGTTGAAAGCGACAACCGAACAATTCAGCGGCAGCCATCAACTCACATGCAGATGCATAGGTGAAGGGCTTAAGCATTTCACTCTTCTAGTGCTCCTGTGTAGTATAATTACCTCCTGTACCGTCATCAGTCCACACCTTGAACCTGTCCCAGTCATTCAATACATAAGACACAATGTTCCTCTGGATATCAAGAGTGAGCCTGATATGGCCGTGCAATATGTAACAAAGAGAATGGAAAAGGTAGGTGGTATCTCCGGGCATGGAAACCACTTGGTAAGTGATAGTTCTTTGATCGATAGTGATCATCTCGATAGACATGGTAATGGGGGTTGGAATGATAAAGGAAATGGGTACCTGAGCAATGTAAAGTAAGTGTAAAATAACTATACAATAATTATAATTGTAATAAACAATAAAACAGTGGAGAAGCCATGGATTAAACAAAAAGGCTGTAGTTATCAGTAGGAAGACGTGAATCCCGTGATGAAGCAAGGAAGGGAATGTAGAGACTGGAGCGACGGACGGCCTTATATAGGCAGGCAGCCGGCCAACAACGTGGGAGGCATTGGGATGGGAGACCCAACGCCGCCTTACATGGTGACCGAGCTGCAGGCTATGGACGTATATATGTACGTAAGTAGGATTCAGTTAGCGTTGGGAACCCGTGTACCAAATTTCTTGAAGATGGGCCCAAAAGTAACAAAGACTGTTGAAAAGTTTGATATGGTGACCGACAGTGGCATCATACCACCGAAATAAGTACGTACATTGGTTTCGGTTAGTGCGGGAAGTTGCCTACCAAATTTCGAGAAGATGGTGCCATAAATAAGAAAGTTCAACATGGCGGAGGTTGTTGACCGTTTTGACCATTACGCTTAGAATTTCGAAATGAAACCTGCTTAAGTTTTGTAAGTAAGCTGTAAGGAATGAGCCTGCCAAATTTCAGCCTTCTACCTATACGGTAAGTTAGAGAGTTAGTGAAGTTGGAAAATTCAATATGGCGGCTGACAGTGGCGTCATACCACCGAAATAAGTACGTACATTGGTTTCGGTTAGCTCAGGGAAGCCACCTACCAAATTTCGTGAAGATGGGGCCGTAAATAAGAAAGTTCAACAGGGCGGACATTGTTGACCGTTACGCGTAGAATTTCGAAATGACACCTGCTTAACTGTTGTAAGTAAGCTGTAAGAAATGGGCCTCCCAAATTTCAGCCTTCTACCTACACGGGAATTTGGAGAATTAGTGACGTTGGAAAGTTCAATATGGCGGCTGACAGTGGCGTCATACCACCGAAATAAGTATGTACATTGGTTTCGGTTAGCGCAGGGAAGCCGCCTACCAAATTTCGTGAAGATGAGGCCATGAATAAGAAAGTTCAACATGGCGGACGTTGTTGATCGTTATGACCGTTACGCGTAGAATTTCAAAATGAAACCTGCTTAACTTTTGTAAGTAAGCTGTAAGGAATGAGCCTGCCAAATTTCAGCCTTCTACCTACATGGGAAGTTGGAGAATTAGTGACGTTTGGAAAATTCAATATGGCGGCCGACAGTGGCGTCATACCACTGAAATAAGTACGTAAATCTGTTTTGGTTAGCGCAGGGAAGCCACCTACCAAATTTTGTGAAGATGGGGTCAGCCTTCTACCTACACGGGAAGTTTGAAAATTGGTGACGTTGGAAAGTTCAATATGGCGGCCGACAGTTGCGTCATACCATCGAAATAAGTAAGTACATCGGTTTCCGTTAGCGAAGGGAAGCTGCCTACCAAATTTTGTGAAGATGGGGCCATAAATAAGAAAGTTCAACACGGCGGACGTTGTCGACCGTTATCGACCGTTATGACCGTTACGTGTAGAATTTCGAAATGAAACCTGCTTAGCTTTTGTAAGTAAGCTGTAAGGAATAAGCCTGCCAAATTTCAGCCTTCTACCTACATGGGAAGTTGGAGAATTAGTGATCAGTCAGTCAGTCAGTCAGTGAGGGCTTTGCCTTTTATTATTATAGATGACAGAGTCGGGCGAAGTGCCTAAAATCAGTTTGGTAAGTGATTCTCTGCAGGACTCTCTCAATCAACCCCCACAGGACAAGTTGGCAAGCATCAGCTCATCAAATGGTTTGGGGGAGCAAGTGTGAAATGTATTGTGTGCCCCCATTGGCTTGAATCAGAGGCCATTGTGTAGCACGACACTCTACTGGTGTAAGGATTTAGACAAAGAATGTATAAATTCGGTTGCTTTACCCCTCACTCTCTCTCTCTCTCACCATCATGATGAAGCAGCATCTCACACACACCATGACCTGAAATGAGGACCACACTGAGAAGCACAACTCGGCAGCCATATTGAGACAGGCATGCAGCTTGACCTGAAGAAAGTCATAAAAGGATGACTTAACTAGAGACATTTAAAGTAACTGTAATCTGTGTACCACCTGAAATTACACATCCACATTTGTCAGGTTGTATGGTTGCAAATATTCACTTCTACTTTGCTTATTATTATTTTATGAATATTATCAATAATACATTATTTAAGTTGTAACTTAACTCCTGCTTGTCTTTTACTCTTTGTAATTGCCTGAGGTTATAGATGTAGAAGGGGAAGGTGGGGAGAAGTTATAAAGTTCAGTGCCTTATAGACAGTGGTAAGTGTATGGGATTTGAGGCATTCTGATAATGTCCGCACAATAAAGAATACAAAAGGGGAAAGTAGAGTCATATAGAACTCTACCAAGACAAAATAAGGGCCTTGCTCAAGGGCCCAAAGGATTGGAATTACTTCTTGCATTTTCGGGATTTGAACCAGCAACCTTCTGATTGCCAGTGCAGATCCCCAGCTTCAGAGCCACCACTCCTCATACAGGGCAAAGAAATGTGTTAAATTTACAGCACAAGTCCTTCTAAGCATGAACTCTGCCATTCTTCAAGGACTGTCATGAAATTCAACACTTTTAGTCGTGTTGCTGTTCAAAATAAAGTAACTAACAATTTCTTTATGTTTTCGAGAGAGTTGCTATTGATAATAAAGCTGTTGCTTTCAAATACATTTCTTTACATTTCTGTATGTGTTGATGGAGTTCATTATTTATCATTTATGCATAGACCTATACTGCAGCATCCTGGTAATAAATGGTCCAGCAGTCAATGTGCTAAAATATGAAGAAAAGCTCTGACAAGAAATAAGCTGTTTACCAGAGATGTTATCCATCAATCTGTTTTCTAAACTCCATTAGTGATTTTTTTAGGTGATTTTCATCCTTTATTCACCATATACAATTTCTTGTATTAGGAATTTATCTTTTTTCGCACCCCCCTACTTAATCTACAGAAAGTTTTTTTTTTTGAAGGATTAGAGCACAGGGTCAGTTATTTGTACAGTACCCCTAAAGGACTTGCTCAAGAGCCCAATGGAGTAGCATTCCTTCTTTCACTGATCTGTTTTGATTTGGTTTTGATTTGAAGAGGCAACCTTTGAGTTACCAACCCAGAGTCTTTAGCCAGAGAGCCACCACCATCACACGATCTCTGGAAACTAAAGTCAATCGTAGTAACACTGGGCTCATTGCCTTGACTGGATGCCAATCCCTCCGAGGGCACACTAACACTTGCATTCATGCAGTTTAGAACATAAGAAACTAGATTCATACCTGGTGGCATTGGGAGTAGATTCATACGTGGTGGCATAGATCGTGGACTATCTTACAGACAGACCTCAGTATGTGCGTCTCGGGAACTGCAGGTCTGGCATGGTGGTCAGCAACACAGGAGCGCCGCAGGGGACTTTATTTTCTCCTGTTCAACCTACATACATCAAATTTCCAATATAACTCAGAGTCCTGCCACGTGCAAAAGTTTGCTGACGACACTGCTATCGTGGGCTGCATCAGGAGTGGGCAGGAGGAGGATTATAGGAACCTAATCAAGGACTTTGTGAAATGGTGCGACTGAAACCAACTACACCTGAACACCAGCAAAACCAAGGAGCTGGTGGTGGATTTTAGAAGGTCCAGGCCCCTCATGGACCCCGTGATTATCAGAGGTGACTGTGCAGAGGGTACAGACCTATAAATACCTGGGAGTGCAGCTGGATGATAAATTGGACTGGACTGCCAATACTGATACTCTGTGTAAGAAAGGACAGAGCCAACTATACTTCCTTAGAAGGCTGGCATCCTTCAACATCTGCAATAAGATGCTGCCGATGTTCTATCAGACGGTTGTGGCGAGCGCCCCCTTCTATGCGGTGGTGTGCTGGGGAGGCAGCATAAAGAAGAAGGACGCCTCACGCCTGGACAAACTGTTGAGGAAGGCAGGCTGTATTGTAGGCACGGAGCTGGACAGTTTGACATCTGTGGCAGAGCGACAGGCGCTGAGCAGGCTCCTGTCAATCATGGAGAATCCACTGCATCCACTGAACAGGATCATCTCCAGACAGAGGAGTAGCTTCAGTGACAGACTGCTGTCACCGTCCTGCTGCACTGACAGACTGAGGAGATCGCTCCTCCTCCACACTATGCGACTCTTCAGTTCCACCCCGTGGGAGGGGGAGGAGTAAACGTTAATATTATACAAAGTTATTGTCTGTCTGTTATACTTTCATAGCTATCACTCTTTAATTTAATTTTGTTCTTTATCAGTACGATGCTGCTGGAGTATGTGAATTTCCCCTTGGGATTAATAAAATAATCTATCTACAGTATCTATCTAGAAAAGCGAGAGGAGGCCATTCAGTCCATCAAGCCCTTTTGTTTAGCTAATAGCTCAGCTGTCCCAATATCTCATCCAGATTCTTCTTAAAGGTAGTCAAGGTTTCTGCTTCAACTCCATGTCTGGCTAGTTTATTCCAGAGTCCCACAATTCCTTGCGTAATGAAGAGCTCTTTGGCTTCAGTCTTAAATGCACTTCCCCTTAATTTCCACTCATGTCCTTGAGTACCTGATTCACCCTTTAGCTGAACAAGTGCTGCTGGATCTACTTTTAGCAGTGCCTTTGATGATTTTAAATACCTGCGTTAGGTCCTCACACAGTCCCCTCTGCTCGAGACTAAACAGGTTTAATTAGAACATAAGAAAACTGACAAATGAGAGGAGGCCATCCAGTCCATCAAGTCCGTTTATTCAGCTAATAGCTAAACTGTCCAGGCATCTCATCCAGATTCTTCTTAAAGATTATCAAGGTTTCTACTTCAACTCCATGTCTCGGTAGTTTGTTTCAGAGTCCTATAACTCTTTGCATGATGAAGAGCTCTTTGGCTTCAGTCTTAGATGCACTTCCCCTTAATTTCCATTCATGTCCTCGAGTACCTGATTCACCCTTAAGCTGAACAAGTGCTGCTGGATCTGCTTTATCAGTGCCTTTGATGATTTTAAATACCTGTGTTTGATCCTCACACAGTCTGCTCAGGACTAATCAGGTTTAATTAGAACATAAGAACATACGAAAACTGACAAATGAGAGGAGGCCATTCAGTCCGTGTCAAGCCCGTTTCGTTTAACCAATAGCTAAGCTGTCCCAGTATCTCCTCCAGATTCTTCACATTCAACATGCATAACATTCAGAAGGAGAAGGAACATGGTCCCAGGGACAACACAAAGACTTCACAGAGACAATAAAGCCAATCCTCGGCCCAGAGGACCACCCGAGTTAAGCTGATGCAAAGCTAAAATGAGCCAAACCCCAGTGCCTCCGCCATAAAAACAACTTCATAATGTTGGCCAAGACGTTTTCCCCACCCAATGTAAGAATATAATTTAACATTTAAAGATATAATTTTTCTTAACCAAGGCACATGGCTTTGTTTAGTGAAAGCTATACCGTTAAAAGACATGATTTGGTTCATTTATTATGTTATTATAGCATAAGCCGCACACTTTTTAAATTAATTTCTTGTCTGATGGGGAAGAGTGATAAATAGCAATCTTTCAGTGTTGAACATGTATGAATCACAAATGACAGCAATAAACCTCTACCTCAAAAAATAATAAAATACAGTGTTTCAGAGATACGATGTCTTCAAAATATGTTTGATATTTTACATATTTCTACAGTTTCAGTTAGCCAGATTCCTTTATGGCTTTCATTCAGCTATGCATTCAGGAGCAACGTGCTGTAAATTAAAGACCAGCAACAACATGCCTGGCAAGATGCTAACGTTCTCTTTTCATTCTTTTGTAGCAGATGAGCTTTAGTAATCACTTCTTGAAACACAGCTGAGACACTGAATAAAGCTGTTCTCTTGAAAATTAAAAAATTGCAAGACTGTTTTGGAAAATTCAAAAAAATATAGATTTTTAGGTATAATAGATTTTTTAAAGCTCTAACTACAATAGCCGTTTCTGTCTGTCTTGTCTGTTTGTCCTGAATGAACAACATTGGTCAATTTGTAAACTCACGTTAGGGGTTACCACAGAGGATCATCTTATTCCGTATCTTCCTGTCCTCGTCATCTTGCTCTGTCACACTCATCACCTCCATGTCCTCTCTCACCACATCCATAAACCTTCTCTTAGGCCTTCCTCTGTTCCTCTTACCTGGCAGCTCTATCCTTAGAATCCTTATCCCAGTATATTCAGCATCTGTCCTCTGCACATGTCCAAACCAATTGAACAACACTGGTGAATTTGCAAACTTGTCTGACTTAAAACAACAACAATAATAATAATAATTCATTTATATGCCACTTTTCTCACTACTTAAAGCACTTTACCTAGTGAGTGAGGGTCCACTGCAACCACAACTACATGTGCAGCATTCACCTGGTTGATGTGATGGCATCCATTTTGATCCAGTATGATCACAGCATATTAGCTATTAGGAGGTTAAAGAGTGAATGAGAAAGCCAAGTAGAGACTGAGGATGATTAGGGGACCATGGACAGCAATTTTGCCAGGACATCGCCATACACCCTGCTCGCTACAAAGGATTACAAGGAATCTTTATTGATAACAGAGAAGCAGAACATCAGTTTTACATCTTACTCAAAGGACGGTACCATTTTTACAGAAAACTGTCCATGTTACTAGTCTTGCCTGCCCGGGGTGAGGCCTATTTGTGAGGTAAATCAGTGAAGTCCTGGAATGGTCTGTGTTATTTTGAGGACTGCTCAATATATTTTGCCATTTTTTGTAATTCCGATCACAACAATGTGGAATTTGCGATCTATGCTTGCACTGTGACTTTTAACTCAAGCAAGAGATAATCGTGGGTCCCGGCATGTTTTTTTTCCTGCTGATGCTTTATAGTTTTCCATGTTTTAGACCCAGATCTTATTTCCTAAACATGATATTGTGATCTGTACCTTTATTTAATAATTTCTCATGGGATTTCCTAGCTCGATTGTGTTTAATGTTTCCTATGGCACTACTGTTGTCTCCTGTTGTCATCGCAATTGTTCCGTCATCAGAGTGGCAGTTTAGAGGTCTCGCCAAATATCTTAACACACTCTGAGTTTTTTGGATGAAACTTTGACTCAAATCTTTCAAAACCTTTGGATCCTTTTGACTACCCGTGTTTTTTTGGGATCTCTTGCTCTTGATTCTGACCACTGATTTAAAGATATGTTTCCAGTTTGTTTAAAAGATAGAGTTATCTTACTTTCCTTTTGA